>NW_022164733.1:0-68593 GCF_008728515.1 Papio anubis
TCAGCATATTCTTAAGAGCGATCCCAAATGTCCTTTCACATTTTCCACAGAAACAGTGATTTCAAACTGCTCAATTCACAGAATGATTTAACTCCATAAGATGAAAACACGCATCACAAAGCATTTGCCCCAAAAGCCTCTCTCCAGTTTTCATTGGAAGACATTTCCTTTCTCAGCACAAGCCTCCAGACGCCACTAAATATCCCTTCACAGATTTCTCAAAGACAGAGTTTCCAAACCGGGCAACGTTGTGCAAGCTTTAACTCTGTGAAATGAATGCACACGTCAGAGAGCAATTTCTTGGAACTCTTCTTTCTGGGTTTTATTTCACAATATTTCACTTTTCTCCGTAGCCTTTAATGTGCAGCAAATTACTACTTTTTCAGTTTTACAGGAACAGGGTTCAAACACTGCCTAATGAGAAAAGAGGTATAACTCCCGGACTGGAATGCACACATTGCAAACTCGTTTCTCAGAAAGATTCTCTCCAGTTTTTGTCTCAAGATATCTCCTTTTTCCCCACAGGCCTGAATGTACTCCCAAATGTCCTTTTGTGTATCCGTCCATGACGCAGTTTCAAAACTTCATAGTAGAAAGAAAGTTTTATCTATGTGAAATGAATAGACATATCTATCAGAAAGCAGTTTCACAAAAAGCTTCTTTCCAGCTTTTATCTGAGGAGATATCCTTTTTCAACATAGCCGTCCATATACTCCCAAATGTCCCTTGTTATCTTTTTATCCAAACGGGATTCCCCAATCATCTATGAGAAAAAAAGTATAAATCTGTGAGTGGAATGCACAGGTCACAAAGGAGCTCCTCAGAAATCTTCTCTCCAGTATCTATCTGAAGATATTTCCGTTTTCACCGTAAGCCTCAAAGCGCTCCCGAGTATCCCTTAGCTGACTAACCTAAAACAGTGTTAGAATACTGCTCAATGAAAACAGAAGTTTAACTGTGTGGGTTCACTTCACGTGACCTAGAGCAGTTTCACAGAAGGATTCCTTAAGGTTTTTATTGGACGATATTTCTTTCTCAGCATATTCTTAAGAATGTTCCCAAATGTCCTTTCTGAGGTTCCACAGAAACAGTGATTTCAAACTGCTCAATCCACAGAATGATTTCACTCTCTGAGATGAATCCACACATCACAAAGCAGTTGCTCTGAAAGCTTCACTCCAGTTTTCATCAGAAGACGTTTCCTTTCTAATCACAAGCCTCCGGGCGCCACTTAATATCCCTTCACAGATGCATCCACGACATAGAAAGAAGCTTTCTGTGAAACTGCTTTGTGATAGATATATCTATTCATCTTACATAGATAAACCTTCTTTCAAATACGCATTTTTGAAACTACGTCATGGGCAGATTCGGGAAGGGACATTCGAGAGAACATTCAGGCCACTGGGAATATAGGACATATCTTTAGATAAAAACTGGAAAGAAGCTTTCTGAGAAACTGCTTTGTGATGTGTGTATTCCACTAAGGTAGTTATACCTCTTTTCTCATAAGGCAGTATTTGAACACTGTTCCTGTAAAATTGAAAAAGTGATATTTTGCAGCTCATTAAAGACTATGGAGAAAAGTGAAATATCCTGAAATAAAACCCAGAAAGAAGCCTTCCAAGAAACTGCTCTCTGACGTGTGCATTTATTTCGGAGACTTAAAGCTTACACTACCTTTTCTTGTTTCGAAACTCTGTCCTTGAGGAATCTGAGAAGGGATATAAGAGGAGCCCAGTGGCTTGTGGTGAGAAAGGAAACGTCTTCCGATGAAAACTGGAGACAAGTTTGTGGAGAAACTGCTTTGTGATGTGTGTATTCATCTCCTAGAGTTAAATTATTCTTTGGATTGAGCAGTTTGAAATCACTGTTTCTGTGGAACCTGAGAAAGGACATTTGGGGACGCTTTTAAGAATATGCTGAAAAAGAAATACTCTCTGATAAAAACCAGAAGGAATCTTTCTGTGCAACTGCTTTAGGTCACGTGAATTCCACTCACACAATAAAGCTTCCATTGTCATTGGGCAGTATTCTAATACTGTTTTTATTTAGTTAGCTAAGGAATACTCAGGAGTGCAATGAGGCTTACAGTGAAAAAGGAAATATCTTCAGACAGATACTGGAGAGAAGATCTCCAAGGAGCTGCTTCATGATGTGTGCATTCCACTCACAGAGTTACACTTTCCTTCTCAGAGAGGATTGGGGAATCTTGTTTAAAGAAAAAGGAACAAGGAGGCATTCGGGAGTATATGGAAAGTTATGAAGAAAAAGGAAGTATCCACAGACAAAAACTGGAAAGAAGTTTTCTGTGAAACTGCTTTGTAATAGATATATCTATTCATCTCACATAGATAAACCTTTCTTTCTATTATGCAATTCTGAGACTGCATCATGGATGGATTCGCGAAGGGACATTTGGGAGTACATTCAGGCCTGTGGGGATATAGTAGATATCTTCAGATAAAAAGTGGAGAGAAGCTTTCTGAGAAACTGCTTTGTGATATGGGCATTCCACTCATGGAGTTATACCTCTTTTCTCATAAGGCAGTGTTTGACCACTGTTCCTGTAAAATTGGAAAAGTGATATTTTGCAGCGCAATGGTGACTATGACGAAAGGTGAAACATCCCGAAATAAAATCCAGAAAGATGCGTTCCAAGAAAATGCTCTCGAAGTATGCATTCATTTCAGAGAGTTAAAGATTCCAGTACGTTGCCCAGTTTGGAAACTCTGTCGTTTAGGAATCAGGGAAGGGATATTACGTGGTGCACGGAGGTTTGTGGTGAGAAAGGAAATGTCTTCCGATAAAAACTGAAGAGAAGCTTTCAGAGCAACTAATTGTGAGGTGTGTATTCATCTCATAGAGTTAAATCATTCTTTGTATAGAGCAGTTTCAAATCACTGTTTCTGTGGAAACTGAGAAAGGACATTTGTGAACGCTTTTAAGAATATGCTGAAAAAGAAATACCCTCTTATAACAGCCAGAGGAAGCTTTCTGTGAAACTGCTCAATGTAGTGTAAGCTTTAACTCTCTGAAATGAATGCACAGGTCCTTGAGCAGTTTCTTCGAACACTTCTTTCTGGGTTTTGTTTCAGGATATTTCACTTTTCGCTGTAGTCTTCAATGCACAGCAAAATATCACTTTTTCTGTTTCACAGGAACAGTGTTTAAACACTATCTTATGAGAAAAGAGGTATAACACCCTGAGTGGAATGAACACATCACCAAGCAGTTTCTCAGAAAGCTTCTCCCCAGTTTTTATCTGGAGATATTTCCTATTTCCCCACAGTCCTGAATATGCTCCCGAAAGTCCCTCCACAAATCCTTCCATGTTGCAATTTCAAAACTGCGTAATATAAAGGAAGTTTATCTATGTGAGATGAATGGACATATCTATTGCAAAGCAGTTTCAAAGAAAGCTTCTTTCCAGTTTTTGTCTGAGGATACTTCCGTTTTCACCTTAGCCATCCATATACTCCCGAATGCCCCCTGGGAGCGTTTTCTCCAAATGGGATTCCCCAATCCTCTATGAGAAGAAAGTTATAACTCTGTGAGTGGAATGCACACATCCAAAGCAGCACCTCGGAAATGTTCTCTACAATATATATCTGAAGATATTTCCGTTTTCACCATGAGCCTCAAAGCACTCCTGAGTATCCCTTAGCTGAGTAACCTAAAACAGTGTTAGAACACTGCTCAATGAAAACAGAAGCTTAAATGTGTGAGGGGACTTCTTGTGACCTAGAGCAGTTTCACAGATAGTTTCCTTCTAGTTTTTATTGGAGGGTATTACTTTTTCAGCATATTCTTAAGAATGTTCCCAAATATCCTTTCTCAGGTTTCACAGAAAAAATGATTTCAAACTGCTCAATGCAAAGAATTATTTAACACTATGAGATGAATACAAACATCACAAAGCAGTTGCTCCAAAAGTTTCTCTCCAGTTTTCAGCGGAAGACGTTTCCTTTCTCACTACAAGCCACTGGATGACACTTCACAGATTCCTCAAAGACAGAGATTCCAAACTGGGCAACATAGTGTAAGCTTTAACTCTTTGAAATGAATGCATATGTCAGAGAGCAGTTTCTTGGAACTCTTCTTTCTGGGTTTTATTTCAGGATATTTCCCTTTTCGCCATAGTCTTAAATGTGCTGCAAAATATGACCTTTTCTGTTTTACAGGAACATTGTTCAAACACTGCCTTATGAGAAAAGAGGTGTAACTCCCTGTGTGGAATGCACACATCACAAAGCAGTTTCTCAGAAACCTTGTCTGCAGATTTTATCTAAAGATATCTTCTATTTCCCCAGAGGCCTGAATGTGCTTCCCAATGTCCCTTCACGAATCCGTCCATGACCCAGTTTCAAAAATGCATATAGCAAGAAAGTTTTATCTATGTGAGATGAATAGAAATATCTATCGCAAAGCAGTTTCACAGAAAGCTTCTTTCCAGTTTTTGTCTGATTATATTTCTTTTTCACCATAGCCATGCATATACTCCCAAATATCCCCTGGTACCTTTTTCTCCAAACGGTATTCCCCAATCTTCTATGAGAAGAAAGGTATAACTCTGTGAGTGGAATGCACATGTCACAAAGCAGCTCTCAGAAATCTTCTCTCCAGTATCCATCTGAAGATATTTCCATTTTCATCGTAAGCCTCAAAGTTCTCCCCAGTATCTCTTAGCTGACTAAGCTAAAACAGTATTAATATACTGCCCCATGAAAACAGTAACTTAACTGTGCAACTGGACTTCACATGACCTAGAGCAGTTTCACAGAAAGTTTCCTTCTGGTTTTTATCTGTGGGTATTTCTTGTTCAGCATATTCTTAAGAGCTTTCCCAAATGTCCTTTCTCAGGTTCCACAGAAACAGTGATTTCCAACTGCTCATTCCAAAGAATGATTTAACTCTATGAGATGAATACACACATCACATAGCAGTTGCTCTGAAAGCTTCACTCCAGTTTTCACCGGAAGACGTTTCCTACCTCAACACAAGCCTCCAAGCGTGATTTAATATCCCTTCACATACTGCTCGTTAGAGAGCAGTTTCTTGGATTGCTTCTTTCTGGGTTTTATTTCAGGACATTTTACTTTTTGCCAGTCTTCAATGCACTGCAAAATATCACTTTTTTCAATTTTACAGGAAGAATGTTCAAACACTGCGTTATGAGAAAAGAGATATAACTACCTGAGTGGGATGCACACATCACAAAGCAGTTTCTCAGAAAGCTTCTCTCCAGTTTTTAGCTGAAGGTATCTCCTTTTTCATCATAGGCCTGAATGTGCTCTTGAATATCCCTTCGTGCATCCATCTAGATGCAGTTTAAAAACTGCGTTATAGAAAGAGAGGTTTATCTATGTGAGATGAGTAGACATATCTATCACAAACCAGATTCACAGAAAGCTTCTTTCTAGTATTTGTCTGAAGATATTTCCGTTTTCACCATTCCATCCATATACTCCTGAACGTTCCGTGGTAGCTTTTTCTGCACACACGATTTCCCAATCCTCTATGAGAAGAAAAGTATAACACTGTAAGTGGAATGCACACGTCACAAAGCAGTTCTTTGGAAATCTTCTCTCCAGTATCTATCTGAAGATATTTCCGTTTTCCCCATAAGCCTCAAAGCGCTCCAGAGTATCCCTTAGCTGACTAACCTAAAACAGTGTTAGAATACTGCTCAATGAAAACAGAAACTTCACTGTGCGTGTGGACTTCAAGTGACATATAGCAATTTCACAGAAAGTTTTCTTCCAGTTTTTATCAGACAGTATTTCTTTTTCAGCATATTCTTAAGAGCATTCCCAAATGTCCTTTCTCAGGTTCCACAGAAACAGTGATTTCCAACCACTCAATCTGAAGAATGATTTAACTCTATGAGATGTATACACACATCACAAGGCAGTTGCTCTGAAAGCTTCTCTCCAGTTTTCTTTGGAAAACGTTTCCTTTCTCACCACAAGCCTCTGGGCACCGCTTAACTTCCTTTCATAGATTACTCAAAGACAGAGTTTACAAACTGGGAAACGTAGTGTAAGCTTTAATTATCTAAAATGAATGCACACGTCAGAGAGCAGTTTCTTGGAATGCTTCTTTGTGGGATTCATTTCGGAATATCTCACTTTTCACCATAGTCTTCAATGCGCTGCAATCACTTTTTCAATTTTACAGGAACAGTGTTCAAACACTGCCTTATGAGAAAATAGGTATAACTCCCTGAGAGGAATGCACACATCGCAAAGCAGCTTCTCTCCAGTTTTTGTCTGAAGATATTTCCTACTTCTCCACAGGCCTGAATGTGCCTCCGAATGTCCCTTCACGAATCTGTCCATGATGCAGTTTCAAAACTGTGTAAGAGAAGGAAAGTTTTATCTATGTGAGGTGAATAGACATATCTATCACAAAGCAGTTTCACAGAAAGCTTCTTTCCAGTATTTGTTTAAGGATATCTCCTTTTTCACCATAGCCCTCCATATAATCCCGAATGTCCCCTGGTAGCTTTTTATGCAAGTGGGATTTCCCAATCTTCTACGAGAAGAAAAGTATAACTCTGTGAGTGGAATGAAAGGGTCACAAAGCAACTTCTCAGAAATCTTCTATCATGTATCTATCTGAAGATATTTCCGTTTTCATCATAAGCCTCAATGTGCTGCTGAGTATCCCTTAGCTGATTACCTAAAACAGTGTTAGAATACTGTTCATTGAAAACAGAAGTTTAACTGTGTGGGTTCACTTCACATGACCTAGAGTAGTTTCACAAAAAGTTTAATTCAGGTTTTTATCGGAGGGTATTTCTTTTTCAGCATATTTTTAAAAACGTTCCCTAATGTCCTTTCTCAGGTTCCACAGAAACACTGATTTCAAACTGCTCAATTCAAAGAATGATTTAACTCTATGACATGAAAACACACATCACAAAGCAGTTGCTCCGAAAGCCTCTCTCCAGTTTTCATCGGAAGACGTTTCCCTTCTCACCACAAGCCTCTCAGCACCACTTAATATCCTTTCACAGATTCCTCCAAGACAGAGTTTCCAAACTAAGCAATGTAATGTAAGCTTTAACTCTCCGAAATAAATGCACACGTCAGAGAGCAGTTTCTTGGAATGCTTCTTTCTGGGTTTTATTTCAGGATATTTCACTTTTCGCCATAGTCTTCAATGAGCTGCAAAATATCACTTTTTCACTTTCACAGGAACAGTGTTCAAACACTACCTTATGAGAAAAGAAGTATAAGTCCCTCAGTGGAATGCACACATCACAAAGCAGTTCCTCAGAAAGTTCCTCTCCAATTTTTATCTTAAGATATGTCCTATTTCCCCACAGGCCTGAATGTGCTCCCGAATGTCCCTTCATGAATCCGTCCATGATGCAGTTTCAAAAGGGCCTAATAGAAAGAAAGTTTTATCTATGTGAGATGAATAGACATATCTATCCAAAAGCAGTTTCACAGAAAGCTTCTTTCCAGTATTTGTCTGAGGAGATTTCCTATTTCACCACAACCGTCCATATAATTCCTAATGTCCCCTGGTAGCTTTTTCTCCAAACGGGATTCCCCAATCCTCTATGAGAAGAAAAGTATAACTCTGTGAGTGCAATGCACACGTCACACATCAGCTCCTTGAAAATCTTCCCTCCAGTTTCTATCTGAAGATATTTCCGTTTTGACCATAAGCCTCAAAGCGCTCCCAAGTATCCCTTAGCTGAAAAACCAAAGGCAGTGGTAGAACACTGCTCAATGAAAATAGAAGCTTATCTGTGCAAGTGGACTTCATGTGACCTAGAGCAGTTTCACAGAAAGTTTCCTTCTAGTTTTTATCGAAGAGTATTTCCTTTTCAGCATGTTCTTTAGAGCATTAACAAATGTCCTTTTTCAGGTTCCACAGAAACAGTGTTTGCAAACTGTTCAATCCAAAGAATGATTTAAATCTATGAGATGAATACATATATCACAGAGCAGATGCTCTGAAATCTTCTCTCCAGTTTTCATTGGAAAACGATTCCTTTCTCACCACAAGCCTCCGGGTGCCACTTAATATCCCTTCTCAGATTCGTCAAAGACAGAGTTTCCAAACTGGCTAACGTAGTGTAAGCTTTAATTCTCTAAAATAAATGCACATGTCAGAGAGTAGAATCTTGGAACACTTCTTTCTGGGTTTTATTTCAGGATATTTCATTTTTCGCCATAGTCTTCAATGTGCTGAAAAATATCACTTTTTCTCTTTTACGGGAACAGTGTTCAAACACTACCTTATGAGAAAAGAGGTATAAGTCCCAGAGTGGAATGCACCCATCACAAAGCAGTTTCTCAGAAAGCTTCCCTCCAGTTTTTATCTGAAGATATTTCCTATTTCCCCACAGGCCTGAATGTGTTCTCGAATGTCTCTTTGCGAATCTGTCCATGACGCAGTTTCAAAACTTCATACTAGAAGGAAAGTTTTATCTATGTGAGATGAATAGACATATCTATCACAAAGCAGATTCACAGAAAGACTCTCCAGTTTTTGTCAGAGGATATTTCCTTTTCCACCATCACCGTCCATATACTCCACAAGGTCCCCTGGTAGCTTTTCCTTGAAGCGGTATTCCCCAATCCTCTATGAGAAGAAAAGTATAACTCTGTGAGTGGAATTCACACGTCACAAAATAGCTCCTCGGAAATCTTCTCTCTAATATCTATCTGAAGATATTTCCGTTTTCACCATAAGCCTCAAAGCACTCCCAAGTATCCCTTAACTGACAAGCGTAAAACAGTGTTAGAATACTGCTCAATGAAAACAGAAGCTTAACTGTGAGAGTGGAATTCAAGTGTCCTAAAGCAGTTTCACGGAAAGTTTTCTTCTGGTTTTTATCGGAGGGTATTACTTTTTCAGCATATTCTTAAGAGTGTTCCCAAATGTCTTTTCTGAGGTTCCACAGAAACAGTGATTTCAAACTGCTCAATCCAGAGAATGATTTAGCTCTATGAAATGAATGCACACATCACAAAGCAGTTGCTCCGAAAGCTTCTCTCCAGTTTTAATTGGAAGACGTTTCCTTTCTCACCAGAAGCCTCTGAGCAGCACTTAATATCTCTTCACAGATTCCTCAAAGACAGAGTTTCCAAACTGGGTAACGTAGTGTAAGCTTTAACTCTCTGAAATGAATGCACACGTCAGAGAGCAGTTTCTTGGAATGCTTCCTTCTGGCTTTTATTTCATGATAATTCACTTTTCATCATAATCTTCAAAGCGCTGCAAAATATCCCATTTGCAGTTTTACAGAAACAGTGTTCAAACACTGCCTTATGAGAAACGGGCATAACTCCCTGAGTTAAATGTAACCATCACAAAGCAGTTACATAGAAAGCTTCTCTCCAGTTTTTATCTGGAGATATTTCCTATTTCCCCACAGACCTGAATGTGCTCCCAAATGTCCCTTCTCGAATCTGTCCATGATGCAGTTTCAAAACCGCGTAATAGAAAGGAAGTTTTATCTATGTGGGATAAATAGACATATCTATCCCAAAACAGTTTCCCAGAAATCTTCTTTCCAGTTTTTGTCTGAGTATGTTTCTTTTTCACCATAGCCATCCGTAAACTCCCAAATATCCCCTGGTAGCTTTTTTCCAAATGGTATTCTCTAATCCTCTATGAGAAGAAAGGTATAACTCTGTGAGTGGAATGCCCATGTCACAAAGCGGCTCCTCGGAAATCTTATTTCCAGTATCTATCTGAAGATATTTTCGTTTTCACCATAAGCCTCAAAGTTCTCCCGAGAATCTCTTAGCTGACTAAGCTAAAACAGTGTTAGAATACTGCCCCATGAAAACAGGACCTTAAATGTGCGACTGGACTTCACGTGACCTAGAGTAGTTTCACAGGAAGTTTCCTTCTGGTTTTTATCAGAGAGTATTCCTTTTTCAGCATATTCTTAAGAGCGTTTCCAAATGTCCTTTCCCAGGTTCCACAGAAACAGTGATTTCAAATTGCTCAATCCAAAGAATGATTTAACTCTATGAGATGAATCCACACCTCACAAAGCAGTTACGCCGAAAGCTTCTCTCCAGTTTTCATCAAAAGACGTTTCCTTTCTCACCATCCATGCGCCCCTTCGTATTCCTTCTCAGATTCCTCAAAGACAGAGTTTCCAAACTGGGCAACGTAGTGAAAGCTTTAACTCACTGAAATGATTACCCACGTCAGACAGCAGTTTCTAGGAATGTTTCCTTTTGGGTTTTATTTGAGGATATTTCACTTTTCATCGTACTCTTCAAAGCACTGCAAAACATCACTTTTTCAGTTTTACAGGAACAGTGTTCAAACACTGACTTTTGAAAAAGGAGGTATAACTCCCTGAGTGGAATGCACACATCACAAAGCAGTTTCTCAGAAAGTTTCTCTCCAATTTTTATATGAAGTTATCTCCTTTTTCCCCACAGACCTCAATGTGCTTCCGAATGTCCCTTCGCGAATCCATCCATGAAGCAGTTTCAAAATTGCGTAATAGAAAGAAAGTTTTATCTATGTGAGATGAATAGACATATCTATCCCAAAGCAGTTTCCCAGATAGCTTCTTTCCAGTTTTTGTCTCAGGATATTTCCTTATCCACCATAGCCATCCATATATTCCCGAATGTCCCCTGGTAGCTTTTTCTGCAAGCAGGATTCCCCAATCCTCTATGAGAAGAAAAGTATTACTCTGTGTGTGGAATGAATGAGTCACAAAGCAGCTTCTTGGAAATCTTCTCTCCAATATCTATCTGAAGATTTTTCTGTTTTCACCATAAGCCTCAAAGCACTCCCAAGTATCCCTTAGCTGAATAACCTAAAACATTGTTAGAATACTGCTCAATGAAAACAGAAGCTTAACTGTGTGAGGGCACTTCATGTGACCTAGAGCAGTTTCACAGGAAGTTCCATTCAGGTTTTTATCAAAGGGTATTACTTTTTCAGCATACTCTTAAGAGCGTTCCCAAATGTCCTTTCTCAAGTTCCACAGAATCAGTGATTTCAAACTGCTCAATTCACAGAATGATTTAACTCTATGAGATTAAAACACACATCACAAAGCAGTTGCCCCAAAAGCCTCTCTCCAGTTTTCATCAGAAGATGTGTCCTTTCTCACCACAAGCCTCTGAGCAGCACTTAATATCTCTTCACAGATGCTTCAAAGACAGAGTTTCCAAACTGGGCAACGTAGAGTAAGCTTTAACTCTCTGAAATGAATGCACACGTCAGAGAGCAGTTTCTTGGAACACCTCTTTTTGGGTTTTATTTCAGGATACTTCACTTTTCACATAGTTTCAAACGCGCTGGAAAACATCACTTTTTCAGTTTCACAGGAACAGTGTTCAAACCTGCCTTATGAGAAAAGAGTTATAACTAGCTTAGTGGAATGCAAGCATCACAAAGCAGTTTCTCAGAGAGCTTCTCTCCAGTTTTTTTCTGAAGATATCTCCTATATCCCCACAGGCCTGAATGAGCTCCCGAATGTCCCTTTGCGAATCCATCCATGATGCAGTTTCAAAACTGCATAATAGAAAGAAAGTTTTATCTATGTAAGATGAATAGACATATCTATCACAAAGCAGTTTCAGAGAAAGCTTCTTTCCACTTTTTTTCTGAGGATATTTCCTTTTTTACCATAGCCATCCATATACTCCCGAATGTCCCTTGGTAGCTTTTTCTCCAAACAGTATTCTCCAATCCTCTATGATAAGAAAAGTATAATTCTGTGAGTGGAATGCACACATCACAAAGCAGTTTCTCAGAAAACTTATCTCCAGTTTTTATCTGATGATATTTCCTTTTTCACCATAGTCCTGAATGTGCTCCCGAATGTCCCTTCACGGATCCATCCATGACAGAGTTTGCAAGCTGTGTAATGTAAAGAAAGCTTTATCTAGGTGAGATGAATACACATAGCACAGAGCAGTTTCACAGAAAGCTTCTATCCAGTTTTCATCTGAAGATATCTCCTTTTTCACCATAGGCCTGAATATGCTCCCAAACGTCCCTTCGCGGATCCGTCCGTGATGGAATTTCCAAACTGCGTAATATAAGGGAAGTTTCATCTATGTGAGATGAATAAAGGTATCTATCACAAAGGAGTTTCAAAGAAATCGACTTTCCATTTTCTGTCTGAGGATATTTCCTTTTTTACCATGGCCGTCCATATACTCCCGAATGTCCCGTGGTAGCTTTTTTCTAAAAGGCATTCCCCAATCCTCTATGAGAAGAAAAGTATAATTCTGTGAGTTTAATGTACACATCACAAAGCACCTCCTCGGAAATCTTCTCTCCAGTTTCTATCTGAAGATATTTCCGTTTTCACCATAAGCCTCAAAGCACTCCCAAGTACCCCTTAGCTGACTAAACTAAAGCAGTGTTAGAATGCAGTTCAATGAAAATAGAAGCTAAAATGTGCGAGTGGAATTCACGTCACACAGAGCAATTTCACAGAAAGCTTCTTTCTGGTATTTATCGGAGGGTATTCCTTTTTCAACACATTCTTAAGAGCGTTCCCAAATGTCCTTTCTCTGGTTCCACGGAAAGAGTGATTTCAAACTGCACATTCCAAAAAATGATTTAACCTTATGGGATGAATACAAACATCACAAAGCAGTTACTGAGAAAGCTTCTCTCCAGTTTTCAACAGAAAACATTTCCTTGCTCGCCACAGGCCCCCCATCGCCACTTAATATCCCTTTGCAGAACCCTCAAAGACAGACTTTCCAGTCTGGTAAATATAGAGTAAGCTTTAACTCTGTGAAAAGAATGGACATATCAGAGAGCAGTTTCTTGGAATGCTTCTTTCTGGGTTTTATTGTGCAATTTTCACTTTTCGCCATAGTCTTCAATGTGTTCCGAATATCACTTTTTTAGTTTCACAGGAACAGATTTCAAACAGTGCCTTATGAGAAAAAAGGTATAACTCCCTGAGTGGAATGCACACACCACCAAGCAGTTTCTCATAAAGCATCTCTCCACTTTTTATCTGATAATACTTTCTTTTTCACCATCAGCCCCAATGTGATCCCAAATATCCCTTCACGGATCCATCCATGACAGAGTTTCTAAGCTGCGTAATGTAAAGAAAGCTTTATCTATGTGAGATGAATAAACATAGCAAAAAGCAGATTCACAGAAAGCTTCTTTCCTGCTTTTATCTGAAGATATTTCCTTTTTCACCACAGTCCTGAAAGTGCTTCCGAATGTCCCTCTGAGGATCTGTCCATGACAGAGTTTCCAAGCTGCGTAATGTAAAGAAAGCTCTATGTATGTGCGATGAATACACATATCACAGATCAGTTCCATAGAAAGCTTCCTTCCAGTTTTTTCTGAGGCTATTTCTCTTTTCCCCATATGATTCAACATGTTCCCAAATATCACTTGGTACCTTCTTCTCCAAAAGGGTTTCCCTGATGCTGTATGAGAAGAGAGGTATAACACTGTGAGTGGAATGCACATGACACAAAGCAGCTCCTTGGAAAACTTCTCTCCAGTTTCCCTCTGAATCTATTTCCTTTTTCACCATAAGCCTCAAAGTATTCCCGAATATCACTTCACATGCTAAACATAAACAGGGTTAGAAAACTGCTCAATGAAAAGACAGATTTAACTGAGTGAGAGAAATTAAGATGACAGAGAGCAGTTTCACAGAATGCTTCCTTCTGGATTTTACCTGAGGATATTTCTTTCTCCATATTCTAAATAGGGTTCCCAAATGTCCTTCTTCAGATTCCACAAAAACAGTGATTTCAAACTGCTCAACCCAAAGAATGGTTTAACTCTATGAGCTGAATATGCACATCACAAAGCAGTTGCTCAGAAAGCTTCTCTGCAGTTGGCATCAGAAGATGTTTCCTAGCTCATGACAAGCCTCCGGATGCCACATAATATCCCTTCGCAGATTCCTCAACGACAGAGTTTTCAGACTGGGCACGGGCACAGTAGAGTAAGCTTTAACTCTGTGAAATGAATGCACATATCAGAGAACAGTTTCTTGGAATGGTTCTTTCTTTGTTTTATTTGAGAATATTTCACTTTTTGCCATAGTCTTCAATGCGCTCCAAAATATCACATTTTTGGTTTTACAGGAATAGTGTGCAAACACTGCCTTATTAGAAAGGAGGTATAACTACCTGAGTGGAATGCACGCATCACAAAGCAGTTTCTCAAAAAGCTTCTCTCCATTTTTTATCTGAAGTTATTTCCTATTTCACCATAGGCCAGAATGAGCTCCCGAATGTTTCTTCATGAATCCGTCCATGATGACATTTTAAAAATGCATAATGGAAAGAAAGTTTTATCTATGTGAGATGAATAAACATGTCTATCACAAAGCAGTTTCACAGAAAGCTTCTTTCCAGTTTATGCCTGAAGATATTTCGTTTCTAACCATATCCGTCCATATACTCCCAAATGTCCCCTGGTAACTTTTTCTCCAAAAGGCATTTCCCAATCCTCTATGAGAAGAAAAGTATAACTCTGTGAGTGGAATGCACACGTCACAAGGCAGATCCTCGGAAATCTTCTCTCCAGTTTCTATCTGAAGATATTTCCATTTTCACCGTAAGTCTCAAAGCGCTCCCGAGTATCCCTTAGCTGACAAAACTAAAACATTGTTGGAATACTGGTCAATGAAAACAGAAACTTAACTGTGTGAGGGGAATTCACATGACACAGAGCAGTTTCACAAAGCATTCATTCTGATTTTTATTGGAGGGTATTTCTTTTTCAGCATATTCTTCAGAGCATTCCCAAATGTCCTTTCTCAGATTCCACAGAAAGAGTGATTTCTAACTGCTCCATCCAAAGAATGATTTAACTCTATGAGATGAATCCACACATCACAAAGTAGTTGCTCTGAAAGCTTCTCTCCAGTTTTCAACGGAAGGCATTTCCTTGCTCACCACAGGCATGCGGTTGCCCCTTAATATCCCTTTGGAGAATCTTCAAAGACAGACTCCTAATATCACTTTTTTAGTTTTACAGGAACAGTGTTCAAACAGTGCCTTATGAGAAGAAAGTTATAACTCCCTGAGTGGAATGAAAACATCACCTAGCAGTTTCTCTGAAAGCTTCTCTCCAGGTTTTATCTGACGATATTTCCTTTTTCACCATAGGCCCGAATGTGATCCCGAATATCCCTTCACGGATCCATTCATGAGGGAGTTTCCAATCTGCGTAATGTAAAGAAAGCTTTATCTATCAAAAAGCAGATTCACAGAAATCTTCTTTTCAGTTTTTATCTGAAGATATTTCCTTTTTCACCATAGTCCTGAAAGTGCTCACAAATGTCCCTTCGAGGATCCATCCATGAGAGAGTTTCCAAGCTGCGTAATGTAAAGAAAACTTTATTTATGGGAGGTGAATACACATATCACAGAGCAGTTTCATAGGAAGCTTCTTTCCATTTTTCTTCTGAGGCTCTTTCCCTTATCACCATAGAATTCAACGTGCTCCTGAGTATCACCTGGTACCTTCTTCTCCAAAAGGGTTTCTCCGATGTTGTATGATAAGAGAGGTATAACACTGTGAGTGGAATGCACACGTCACAATGCAGTTCCTTGGAAAGCTTCTCTCCAGTTTCAGTCTAAATATATTCCCTTTTTCACCATAACCTCAAGGAGCTCCCGAATATTCCTTCACATGCTAAACATAAACAGGGTTAGAAAACTGCACAATGAAAAGTGAGGTTTAACTGATTGAGAGGAATTAAGACGAAACAGAGTAGATTCACAGAAAGTTTCCTTCTGGATTTTACCTGAGGATATTTCTTTCTCCATATTTTAAGGAGCGTTCCCAAATGTCCTTCCTCAGATTCCACAAACACAGTGATTCCAAAGTGCTCCATCCAAAGAATGGTTTACCTCTATGAGATGAATACACACATCACAAAGCAGTTGCTTAGAAAGCTTCTCTCCAATTTTCATCAGAAGACGTTTCCTTGCTCACCACAAGCCTCCAGGCACCACTTAATATCAATTCCTAGGTACCTCAAAGACAGAGTTTCCAATCTGGGCAATGTAGAGTAAACTTTAACTCTGTGAAATGAATACACATATCAGAGAGCAGTTTCTTGGAATGCTTCTTTCTGGGTTTTGTTTGAGGATATTTCACTTTTCGACATAGTCTTTCATGCGTTCATACATATTTTTCGGTTTAACAGGAACAGTGTTCAAATGCTGCCTTATGAGAAAAGAGGTATAACTCCCTGAGTGGAATGCACACGTCACCAAGAAGTTTCTCAGAAAACTTCTATCCAGTTTTTATCTGAAGATATCTCCTTTTCCATCATAGGCCTGAATGTGTTCCCGAGTGTCCTTTTGCAAATCCGTCCGTGACGGCATTGCAAAACTGTGTAAAAGAAGGAAAGTTTTATCTATGTGAGATGAATAAACATATCTATCACAAAGCAGTTTCACAGAAAGCTTCTTTCCAGTTTTTGTCTAATGATATTTCCTTTTCCACCATAGCAGTCCATATACTGTCGAATGTCCCATGGTAGCTTTTTCTGCAAAAAGGATTCCCCAATGATCTATGAGAAGAAAGGTATAACTCTGTGAGTGGAATGCACACGTCACAAAGCTGCTCCTCAGAAATATTCCCTCCAGTTTCTATCTGAAGTTATTTACATTTTCAACATAAGCCTCAAAGCACTCCAGAGTATCCCTTAGCTGGCTAAACCAAAACAATGTTAGAATACTACTCAATGAAAACGGAAGCGTAACTGTGCGAGTGGCATTCACATGACACAGAGCACTTTCACAGAAAGCTTCCTTTTGGTTTTTATCGGAGGATATTTCTTTTTCAGCACATTCTTAAGAGCGTTCCCAAATGTCCTTTCTCAGGTTCCACAGAAAGAGTGATTTCAAACTACTCAATCTAAAGAATGATTTAACTCTATGAGATGAATCCACACATCACAAAGCAGTTGCTCAGAAAGCATCTCTCCAGTTTTCAATGGAACACATTTCCTTAGTCACCACAGTACCTGGTTGCCACTTAATATACCTTTGCAGAATCTTCAAAGACAGACTTTTCAAACTGGGAAAGGTAGAGTAAGCTTTAACTCTCTGAAATGAATGCACACGTCAGAGAACAGTTTATTGGAATGCTTCTTTCTGGGTTTTATTTGAGGATATTTCACTTTTCGCCATAGCCTTCCATGTACTCTGAAATATTACTTTTTCGGTTTTATAGGAACAGAGTTCAAACACTGCGTTATGAGACAAGAGGTATAACTCCCTGAGTGGAATGCACACTTCACAAAGCAGTTTCTCAGAAAGCTTCTATCCACTTTTCATCTGAAGATATCTCCTTTTTCACCGTAGGCCTGAATATGCTCCCGAATGCTCCTTCGCGGATCTGTCCATGATGGAGTTTCCAAACTGCGTAATATAAGGAAAGTTTTATCTATGAGAGATGAATAAACGTATCTATCACCAAGCAATTTCACAGAAATTTTCTTTCCACTTTTTTTCTGAGGATATTTCCTTTTTCACCATAGCTGTCCCTATAGTCCTGAATGTCCCTTGGTAGCTTTTTCTCCAAAAGGCATTCCCAATCTTCTATGAGAAGAAAGGCATAATCCTGTGAGTGAAATGCACACATCACAAAGCAGTTCCCCAGAAAGCTTCTCTCCAGTTTCTATCTGATCATATTTCCTTTCTCACTGTAAGACTCAAAGCATTTCCGAGTATCCCACGCATGATAAAGGTAAATAGTGTTAGAAAACTCTTCAATGAAAAGGGAAGCTTAACTAAGCGAGGGGAATTCACTGGACACATAGCAGTTTCACAGAAAGCTTCCTTCTAGTTTTCATCTGAGGATATTTCTTTCTCCATATTCCAAAGAGCAATCCCAAATGTCCTTCTTAAGATACCACAGAAACAGTTATTTCAAACTGCTCAATCCAAGGAATGGTTTAATTCTATGAGATGAATACACACATCACAAAGCAGTTGCTCAAAAAGCTTCTCTCTAGTTATCATGGGAAGACATTTCCTTGCTTACCACAGGCCTCTGGGGCACCACTTAATATCCCTTCACATATTCCTCAAAGACAGAGTTTGCAAACTGGGCAATGTAGAGTATGCTTTAATTCTCTGAAGTGAATGCACATATCAGAGAGCAGTTTCTTGGAACGCATCTTTCTGGGTTTTATTTCAGGATATTTCATTTTTTACCATGGTCTTCAATGAGCTGCAAAATATAAGTTTTTCAGTTTTACAGGAACAGTGTTCAAACACTGCATTATGAGAAAAGAGGTATACTCCCAGAGTGGAATGCACACATGACAAAGCAGTTTCACAGAGAACTTCTCTCCAGTTATTATCTGAAGATATCTGCTATTTCCCCAGAGGCCTGAATGTGCTCCTGAATGTCCCTTCGCAAATCCATCCATGACGCTGTTTCAAAACTGCGTAATAGAAAGAAAGTTTTATATATGTGAGATGAAGACATATCTATCACAAAGCAGTTCCAAGGAAAGCTTTTTCCAGTTTTTGTCTGAGGATATTTCCTTTTTCACCATTGCCATCCATATACTACCATATGTCCCCTAGTAGCTTTTCCTCCAAAAGGGATTCCCCAATCCTCTATGAGAACAAAAGTATAACTCTGTGAGTGGAATGCACACGTCGCAAAGCGGCTCCTCAAAAATCTTCTCTCCAGTATCTATCTGAAGATATTTCCGTTTTCAACGTAAGCCTTAAAGTGCTCCTGAGTATCCCTTAGCTGACTATCCCAAAACAGTCTTAGAATACTTGTCAATGAATACGGAAGCTTAACTGTGTGAGTGGACTTCACGTGACCTAGAACTGTCTCACAGAAAATTTCCTTCTGGTTTTTTCAGAGGGTATTTCTTTTTCAGCATATTTTTAAGAGCATTCCTAAATGTCCTTTCTCAGGTTCCACAGAAACAGTGATTTCAACTGTTCAATCCAAAGAATCACTTAACCCTATGAGATGAATACACACTTCACAAAGCAGTTTCTCTGTAAGCTTCTGTCCAATTTTCATTGACAGACGTTACCTTTCTCATCATAAGCCTCTGGGCGCCTCTAAATATCCCTTCACAGATTCCTCAAAGACAGAGTTTCCAAACTGGGCAAGGTAGTGTAAGCTTTAACTCTCTGAAATGAATGCACACGTCAGAGAGCAGTTTTGTTGAACGCTTCCTTCAGGCTTTTATTTCAAGATATTTCCCTTTTCGACATAATCTTCAAAGCCCTGCAAAATATCACTTTTTCAGTTTTACAGGAACAGTGTTAAAAGAGTGCCTTATGAATAAAAGAGGTATACCTCCCTCAGTGGAAGGCACACATCATAAAGCAGTTTCACAGAAAGCTTCTAGCCAGTTTTTATCTGAAGATATCTCCTTTTACCCACAGGGCTGAATGTGCTCCTGAATGTGAGATGAATAGACATATCTATCACAAAGCAGTTTCACAGAAAGCTTCTTTCCAGTTTTTCTCTGAGGATATTTCCTTTTTCACCACAGCCATCCATGTACTCCCGAATGTCCCCTGGTAGCTTTTTCTCCAAACGGGATTCCTAATCCTCTCTGGGAAGGAATGTGTAGCTCTGTGAGTGGAATGCACACGTCACAAAGCAGTTTCTCGAAAATGTTCTCTCCAGTATCTATCTGAAGATATTTCTGTTTTCACTGTAAGCCTCAAAGCGTTCCCGAGTATCCCTTAGCTGACTAACCTAAAACAGTGTTAGAATACTGCTCAATGAAAACAGAAGCTTAACAGTGCAAGTGGACTTCACGTGACCTACAGCAGTCTCACAGAAACTTTCCTTCTGGTTTCTATCGGATGGTATTACTGTTTCAGCATATTGTTAAGAGCGTTCCCAAATGTCCTTTCTCAGTGATTTCAAACTGCTCAATCTAAAAAATGATTTAACTCTATGAGATGAATGCACACATCACAATGCAGTTGATCCAGAAGCTTCACTCCACTTTTCATCAGAAGACGTTTCCTTTCTCACCACAAGAATCCCAGCACCACTTAATATCCCTTCACAGATTCCTCAAAGACAGAGTTTCCAAACTGGGCAACGTAGTATAAGCTTTAACTCTCTGAAATGAATGCACACGTCAGAGAACAGTTTCTTGGAACCCTTCTTTCAGGGTTTTATTTCAGGATATTTCACTTTTCGACATAGACTTCAAAGCCCTGCAAAATATCACGTTTCAGTTTTACAGGAACAGTGCTCAAACACTGCCTTATGAGAAACGAGGTATAAGTCCCTGAGTGGAATGCACACATCACAAAGCAGTGTCTCAGAAAGCTTCTCCCCAGTTATTAGCTGAAGATATTTCCAATTTCCCCACAGGCCTGAATGTGATCCTGAAATTCCCTTCGTGAATCCATCCATGACGCAGTTTCAAAACTGCGTAATAGGGAGAAACTTTTATCTATGTGAAATGAATAGATATATCTTTTCCAAAGCAGTTTCACAGAATGCACACGTCAAAGAGCAGTTTCTTTGAATGCTTCTTTCTGGGTTTTGTGTCCGAATATTTCACTTTTCTCCATAGTCTTCAATGCGCTGCAAAATATCATTTTTTTCAGTTTTACAGGAGCAGTGTTCAAACACTGTCTTATGAGAAAAGAGTTACAACTCCCTGAGTGGAATGCACACATCACAAAGCCCTTTCTCAGAAAGTTTCTCTCCAGTTTTTATCTTAAGATATCTCCTATTTCCCCACAGGAATGCATATACTCCAAAATGTCCCTTCGCGAATCCATCCATGACACAATTTCAAAACTACGTAATAGAAAGAAAGTTTTATCTATGTGAGATGAATAGACATATCTATCATAAAGCAGTTTCACAAAAAGCTTCTTTCCAGTTTTTGTCTGAGGATATTTCCTTTTTCACCACAGCCGTCCGTATACTCCTGAATGTCCCTGGTAGCTTTTTCTCCAGATGGGATTACCCAAACCTCAGTGAGAAGAAAAGTATAACTCTGTGAGTGGAATGCAAATGTTATAAAGCAGCTCCTCGGAAATCTTCCCTCCAGTATCTATCTGAAGATATTTCCGTTTTCACTGTAAGACTCAAAGTGATCCCAAGTATCTCTTAGTTGACTAAGGTAAAAGAGTGTTAGAATACAGCTCAATGAACACAGAAGGTTAACTGTGCGAGTGGAATTCACGTGACCTAGAGCAGTTTCACAGAAAGTTTCCTTCTTGTTTTTGTTGGAGGGTTTTTTTTTCAGCATATTCTTAAGAGCATTCCCAAATGACCTTTCTCAGGTTCCACAGAAACAGTGATTTCAAACCGCTCTATCCAAAGAATGATTTTACTCTAGGAGATGAATACACGCCTCACAAAGTAGTTACTGCAAAAGCTTCTGTCCAGTTTTCATCGGAAGACGTTTCCTTTCTCACCACAAACCTCTGTGCGCCACGTAATATCCCTTCACAGATTCCTAAAACACACAGTTTCCAAACTGGGCAATGTAGTGGAAGCTTTAACTCTCTGAAATGAATGCACACGTCAGAGAGCAGTTTCTTGGAATGTTTCTTTCTGGATTTTATTTCGGGATATTTCACCTTCACCATAGTCATCAATGTGCTGCAAAATATCACTTTTCCAGTTTTACAGGAACAGTGGTCAAATACTGCCTTATGAGAAAAGAGGTATAACTCCCTGAGTGAAATGCGCATATCACAAAGCATTTTCTCAGAAAGCTTCTCTCCACTTTTTATCTGAAGATATCTACTATATCCCCACAGGCCTGAATGTGCTCCCAAATGTCCCTTCGCGAATCCGTCTATGACGCAGTCTCAGAATTGCATAATAGAAAAAAAAAAAAAAAGAATTGCATAATAGAAATAAAGGTTTATCTATGTGAGATCAATAGACATATCTATTACAAAGCAGTTGCACAGAAAGCTTCTTTCCAGTTTTTGTCTGTGGATACTTCCTTTTCATCGCAGCCATCCATATACTCCCAAATGCCCCCTTGTAGCTTTTTCTTTAAGCGGGATTCCCCAATCCTCTCTGAGAAGGAAAGTATAACTTGGTGAATGGAATGCACACGTCACAAAGCAGCTCCTCGGAGATCATCTCTCCAGTATCTAGCTGAAGATATTTCGTTTTTCACCATAAGCCTCAGAGCGCTCCCGAATATTCCTTAGCTGACAAAACAAAAACAGTGTTACAATACTGCCCAATGACAATGGAAGTTTTATTGTGTGTGAAATTCACGAGACTTAGAGCAGTTGCACAGAAAGATTCCTTCTGGTTTTTATCAGAGAGTATTTCTTTTTCAGCATATTTTTAAGAGTATCCTCAAATGTCCTTTTTCAGGTTCCATAGAAACAGTGATTTCAATCTGCTCAATCCAAAGAATAATTTAACTCCATGAGATGAATACACACATCACAAAGTAGTTGCTTTGAAAGCTTCTCTTCAGTTTTCATCGGAAGACGTTTCCTTTCTCTCCACAGGCCTCCGGGCTCCACTTATATCCCTTCACATTTTCCTCAAGGACAGAGTTTCCAAACCAGTCAATGTAGTGTAAGCTTGAACTCTCTGAAATGAATGCACACGTCAGAGAGCAGTTTCTTGGAACGCTTCTCTCTGGGTTTTATTTCAGGATATTTCACTTTGCAGCATACTTGTCAAAGCGCTGTAAAATATCACTTTTTCAGTTTTACAGAAACAGTGTTCAAACACTGCCTAATGAGAAAAGAGGTATAACGCCCAGAGGGGAATGCACACATGACAAAGCAGTATCTCAGAAAGCTTCTCTCCAGTTGTTATCTGAAGATATCTGCTATTTCCCCACAGGCCTGAATGTGCTCCCGAATGTACCTTCGCAAATTCACCATGATGCAGTTTCAAAACTGCGTAATAGAAAGAAAGTTTTATCTATGTGAGATGAATAGACATATCTATCACAAAGCATTTTCACAGAAAGCTTTTTCCAGTTTTTGTCTGAGGATATTTCCTTTTTCACCATAGTCGTCTTCATACTCCTGAATGTTCCTGGTAACTTTTTCCTCCAAAATGGGGACTCCAATCCTC
The DNA here is from genome assembly GCF_008728515.1 of Papio anubis. Classification (NCBI taxonomy): domain Eukaryota; kingdom Metazoa; phylum Chordata; class Mammalia; order Primates; family Cercopithecidae; genus Papio; species Papio anubis. The sequence continues at coordinate 23,047 of NW_022164733.1, forward strand.
TATGAGAAGAAAAGTACAACTCAGGAGTGGAATGCACATGTCACAACGGGTTCTCAGAAATCTTCTCTCCAGTATCGGTCTGAGATATTTGCTCTGCCTCTATGAGCCTGCCCTTCAGTGAGTATCCCGTGAATTGACTAAACTAAACAGGTTAGAATTACTGCCTCAATGGAAAACAGAAGCTTAATCGTGCGAGTGGACTCACTTGAGCTAGACACTTTCTCACAGAAAGTTTCCTCGGCCTGGTTTTTATCGAGGGTATTTATTTTCAGCTTATTTTAAGAGCATTCCCAAATGTCCTTTCTCGAGTTCCACAGAAACAGTGATTTCAAACTGCCTGTAATCCAGTTGAATGATTTAACTCAATGAGATGAATACACACATCACAAAGCAGTTTCTGAAAGGTTCCTTACAGTTCTGATTTTCGAAAACGTTTTTCACCAGAAGCCTATGGCCGTAAACTTAACATCCTCTACAGATTCCCAAAGACAGAGTTCTGAAAATGAGCAATGGTGTAAGCTTTTAATTCCTCTCGGAAATGAATGCACACGTCAGAGAGCAGTTTCGAAAAGGTTCTTTTCTGTGTTTTATTTCACGATATTAATCTTTCTTCAGAAGTTCTCAATGCGCCTGCAAAATATCACATTTTCAGTTTTACAGGAACGTAAGGTTCAACACTGCCTTTATGAGAAAAGAGGTAAACTCTAAGTCGAAAGGCATTACTAACAAAGCAGTTTCTCTCGAAGCGTTTCCTCAAATTTCTATCTCAAGATTTCTCCTATTTCCCACCAGCTGGAATGAGCTACCAAATGTCCTTTATGTAATCCTTTTCCATGACGCAGAGTTTCAAACTGTGCAATAGAGTTTTAACTATGGGAGATGAATAGACATATCAAACACAAAATAGTTTCCACAGAAAGCTTCTTCCGCTTTTGTTCGAGGATATTTTTTCACCATAGCCGCCCATATACTCCCAAATGTGCCTCCCAGCAGTTTTTCCAACGGATTCCCAATCCTCTAGAGAGAGAAGAAAAAACTCTGTGAGTGAAATGCACACGTCACAAAGCAGATTCTCTGAAAGCCTCCACCTCCTTTTATCGGAAGATATCTCCTTTTTCCCCAGAGGCCTCCATGTTCTCCCGAATGTCCTTCGAATCCATCCTATGACGATTAAACTGGCGTAAAAGAAAGAAAAAGTTCTATCTATGTGAGATGAATAGACATATCTATCACAAAGTAGTTTCACAGAAAGCTTCTTCCTGTTTCTGTCTGAGTATAATTCATTTTTCAGCATCGCCATCCATATATTCCACGACTCTGGTAGCTTTTTCCAAACGGATTCTCAATCCTCTATGAGGAAGAAAAGTGTAACCTGTGAGTGGAATGCACATGTCACAAAACAGCCCTTGAAATCTTCTTTCCAGCATATACCTGAAGATATTTCATTACATCAAAGCTCCGGCTATCCCTCGTTGAGTAACCCAAATATAAGAATACAGCTGACAGAAAACAGAAGGTTAACTTTATAGAATTGGCTGGTTGACCTAAAGTAGTTCATTAGAAAGTTTCCTCTAGTCGAAAGACAACGGAGGGTATTTTTCGTGTTATCATTCTTTTATCATAATTTTCTTTAACTTTATTTTTTATTTTATTTTTTATTTTATTTTTATTTTTTAAAATTTATTTCTATTATTATTATTATCAAGCTTCATATGGTACATAAAGATGGATCGTGCAGGCTTAAGCGGTATATTGAAAGTTTCCGTTGGCGCAGCCGCACCCACCTGAACTCGTCATTTTGCCACTGCGTGAGTAACTCCCAAATGCCATCCCCTTCTCCTCCCTCCCTCCCCTCCCCTATGATAGGCTCCTTGCCTCCCCTTCCCAGCCCAGAACACCCACAGTCTGTCCTGTCCATGTGCCTGGGTTTCATACCTCCTGAGAGCCACAGCAACATGACCAGCTACTGCATCCATGTTCCACAAGGACACACAACTTCATCCTGCATAGTATTCCCATGGTGTATAAAGTCACACATTTAATCCAATCCAGGTCACTGCATTTGACATTTCTCTCTAGTTGACCTGCCTTCTTGCAGTTATTAGAATAGGTAAAATGCAACATTACCGTGGTATGTAAGCTCTCAGAGTAGTACAAGCCCCAGTAGTCCATGTGCATCCCCAACGTGACTTCCATAATATATGGTACCTGGCGCGATCCAGGAAACGCCGCCTTCACAACTGGCCCACCAACAGTGCTTGCTCCCATTCATCCCTCCAGCAACCTTTCGCCTCCCTGACTTTTAATGATCAAGAATTTAACTTATCCTCATGGTTTTGATTTGCATTTCTCTCGATGGCTGCGATGATGAGCATTTTTTCAAGCGTGTTGGCTATGAATGTCTTCTTTTGAACTGTCTGTTCATATCCTTTGCCCACTTTTGATGGGGGTTGTTTGCTCTTTTTTCTTGTAATTTGTTTGAGTTCTTTAGGTTCTGGATATTAGCCCTTTGTCAGATGAGTAGATTGCAAAAAATTCCTCCTTCCCCATCCTAGGTTGTTTGTTCACTCTTGATGGTAGTTTCTTTTGCTGTGCAGAAGTTTCTTTAGCTCAATTCTCAGGATCCCATCTTGTCAGGACTTTCTACGCCGCCGCTTTTGGTGTTTTTATATAATACGGTGTCTCTTTTGCCTACGCCGGCGTCCTGTACCCAGCACCTCACCCCAGGTTTTCCGGTGATTTTGTATGGTGTTAGGCTCCAACATTTAAAGTCCTCTCAACCATCTTCTGAATCAACACCTCTCTCTGTGCTGCATATGTAAGGTACGATCCAGTTTCCAGCCTCTCCTCTCATACTTATGGTTGCAGCCAATTTTCCTCAGCACTATTTAGGGAATCCTTTTCTGCTTTTGCTTCTCTCTAGGTTTGTTTCAAAGACTGATGGTTGTAGATAAGCGTATTGTATTTTGATGACTCTGTTCTGTCCACATCCATACTTCTCCTCACTTTGGAAAACTGCACCATGCTCGTTTTGGTTACCTTGCAGGCCTGTAGCAGCGTGAAGTTTGAAGTCAGGACGCTCTCCAGCCCTTGTTCTTTGACTTAGACTGTCTTGGGAGATGCACCAGCTCTTGGTTCCATACGAACTTTTACAGATTTTCCAATGAAACTCACTGCAGCTTTCATTGATGGGATGGCATTGAATCTATAAAATTACCTTTAAGTAGTATGGGGCTTATTTTCACGATATTGATTCTTCCTATCCATGAGCATGGTGTATGTTCTTCCATTTGTTTTAGGTCCTCTTTTACTCACTGAGCAGTGGTTTGTAGTTCTCCTGAAGAGGTCCTTTACATCCCTTGTAAGTTGATTCGGTATTTTTATTCTCTTGAAGCTGGCACTGTGAATGGAAGTTCATTCCCCGATTTGGTCTCCTCTGTCTATCTGTTTCTGTGCATAAGAATGCTTCAGGATTTTAAAAATATGATTTCTTTTGTATCCTGAGACTTTTAGCTGGGCTGCTTCATCAGCTTAAGGAGATTTTGGGCCGAGACAATGGGGTTTCTAAATATACAATCATGTCATCTGCAAACAGGGACAATTTGACTTCTTCTTTTCCTAACTGAATACCCTGGATTTCTTTCTCTTGCCTGATTGCCCTAGGCCAGAACTTCCAACACTATGTTGAATAGGAGTGGTGAGAGAGGGCATCCCTGTTCCATGCCAGTTTTCAAAAGGAATTTTTCCAGGTTTTGCCCATTCAGTATGATATTGGCTGTGGGTTTGTCATAAATAGCTCTTATTATTTTGAGGTACGTTCCATCAATACCGAATTTATTGAGCTGCTTTTAGCATGAAGGGGGCTGTTGAATTTACCTCCTTTTCTTCGGCATTCCATTAGGATAATTCCGTGCGGGTTCTTAGTTTTGCAAGGGGTCTCTGGCTTCAGGCGCTGGGATTATGCTTGGCTGATTTATGAATGCTGAACCAGCCTTCGCATCCCAGGGATGAAGCCCACTTGATCATGGTGGATAAGCTTTGATGTGTTGTTGAACGTGTTTGCCAAAGTATTTTATTGAGGATTTTTGCACGATGTTTTCATCAGGATATTAGTCCTAAAATTTTGTTGTATTCTTTGCTGAAGTTTTGGGTAACAGGATGATGTTGGCCCTTGCTGTCGAGTTAGAGACTTCTTTTTCTGGCCAGATTTCTGGAATTTGAAGCTTGCATGAATGGTACCAACTCCTCCTTGTTCCTCTGGTAGAATTCAGCTGTGAATCCATCTCATCCTGACTTTTTAGGGTTGGTAGGCTATTAATTGTTGCCTCAATTTCAGAGCCTGCTATTGGTCTATTCTAGGATCTTAACTTCTTCCTGGTTTAGTCTTGAAGAGTGTAAGTGTCCAGGAAATTATCCATATTTCTTCTAGATTTCTTCCAGTTTATTTGGTGCAGAGGTGTTTATAGTATTCCTTCGATGAAGTTTCTGTATTTCTGTGGGTTGTGATATCCCTTTATCATTTTTAATTGCATCGATTTTGATTCTTTTTCTCTTTTTCTTCTTTTTTATTAGTCTTGCTAGTGGTCTGTCAATTTTGTTGATCTTTTCAAAACCAACCCTGGATTCATTGATTTTGAGGGTTTTTTAGGTTCTCTATTCTGATCTGAAGAGTTCTCAGTTTTTCTAAATGTTTTGTTTCTAGCTCTAGTTCTTTTTAATTCACATGTTAGAGTGCCTTTCTTCCCCCAATTTTTGATCTTTCCCAGTTTCTCTCAGTAAGCATTTAGAATCCTCTTCTACATGACTCTGTTTTCTGAAATTGTATCCTGAGATTCTGGTATGTTGTATCTTTTGTTCTCATTGGCTCAAAGAACATCTTTATTCTCATTTCACTGGGTGAGGTACCTGTAGTCACTCAGGGTTAGATGTCTGGCTCTCGGAAGCTGAGTGCTGGTTTGGATTGAGCTCTTAGTCCTGAGTTCTAGTTTGGATTGCACTGTGGTCTGGAGAGACAGTTTGTTATAATTTCTGTTCTTGCACATTTGCTGAGGAGCTTTACTCCACCACATGGGTCAATTTTGAGCAAGTACGATGTAAGTTGAGAGGAATGGTTATCAGGTTAGATTTAAAGTAGAGGAGTTCTAGGATAGTCTACAGTCCTCTGCTTTGCTGCAGAGATGAGTTCAATTCCTGGATATCCTTGTTCACTTTCTGTCTCGTTGATCTGTCTAATGTTGACAGTGGAGTGTTGAAGTCTCCCATTATTATTGCATGGGAGTTCAAGTCTCTTTGTAAGTCTCTAAGGATTTGCTTTATGAATTGGGTGCTCCCTGTATTGGGTGCATATATATTTAGGATAGTTATTCTTCCTGTTGAATTGATCCCCTTGACCATTATGTATCGGTCTCTTTTTATTTTTTTTGATCTTTTGATGGTTTAAAGTCTGAGTGATCAGAGACTAGGGATTGCCACCTGCTTTTTTTGTTCTCCATTTGGTGCAATCTTCCTCCATCCCTTTATTTTGAGCCTCATATGTTCCTTTGTGCAGGGATGGGTGGCTCCTGAAGGCAGCGTGGTCTGATGTCTGACCTCATCCAAAGTTTGCTAGCCTGTGGCTTTTTCATTTGGAGTATTTAGTCTGACACATTTAAGGTTGTATTATTGTTAAGGTGTGAACTTGATCCTGCTTAATATATGAACTGGCCTTGCCCACCCACCATGAAGCTTCTTCCTAGCCTCGATGGTCTTTACATTTTGGCATGTTTTTGCAATGTATGGTACCGGTTATTCTTCCATGGAGTGGCTTCCTTCCTAGGGGTCTCTTTGTATGGTACTGGTGGTGAGCTAAAATCTCTACATTTGCTTATCTGTAAAGGGAGATTCCTATTTCCTCCCACCTCATGGGGAAACGCATTTGGCTGACGCGAAATGGTTTAAAATTCTTTTCTTTAAGAATGTTGAATATTGGCCCCACTCTTCTGGCTTGAGAGTTTCTGCCTATCTGCTAGAGCCTGAGGCTTCCTGTAGGGAACCTGACCTTCTCTGCTGTCAAGATTTTTTCCTTCATTTCAACTCTCTTGGTGAATCTGGCAATTAAGGTGTCTTGTTTGTTTTTCCGAGGTGGAGTGATTCTTGCAGTTTCCTTCAGTATTTCCTGATTTGAATGTTGGCCTGCTCCTACTATGGGTTGGGAAGTTCCTCTCCTGACATCCCAAAGAGTGTTTTCTAAATTAATTCATTTTCTCCCCACTTTATAGGGTAATCCTAATTCGACGATTTGTCTTTTTTATAATCCGACATATACGTTTATTTATTCATTGATCCTCATCATGATACTCTTTTCTTCCAGCGACGAGTTATTGAAGTTGCGCATTTGTTACGTATTTCTCAGTCATGCTTTTCATCTCTTTTTCTATTTTGTTGGTGACCTTTCTGCATTTTAAATTAATTTTAGCCATCAATCTTCTTCCGCACTTTTTTTCAAGATTTTGCTTTTTGTTTCAGGTATTGCATCTTCCTTTAGTTTCCGATATAACTTCCGATGGACTGAAGCTTTCATTCCCGGCCAGCGCCATTTCTCGCCCAGTTTGATCCATTGTTGGCGAGGTTGGCGCTTCCTTTTGCTCTCTGAGATTTATTTTTTGAATTTCCAGTTTTTTCTGTCTCTGCTTTTCCCCTATATCTTTGTGTAGGTTTTATCTGCCTTCATTTTGATGATGGGTGATGTACTGATGGGTTCATAGTGGAAAACCCTCCTGTTTATAGTTTTTCCTTCTAATGGCTGTAGAATCTCAACAGTAGGTCTGTTGGAGATTGCTTGAGTGGGTCTAGCCCAGATCCCATGCCTTGTTTTGGTGGCAGAGGCTGCAGAAGATAGAATACTTCTGAACAGAGTGTAAATTTTGTCTCTAGATTCTGCTAAAGCTCTTCTTGTGGGTGCACTCCACTGTGAGTAAGCGGGGGTGTCAGACTGCCCCCTAGTGGGGGAGGCTGTCTCCCAGTTAGGCTACTCAGGGCCTGGCGTGACCTGCTTGAGGTGAGTCTAACCTTCTCAGATCTCAACCCTCCGTGTTGGGAGATCCACTGCTCTCTCTTAAAAGCTTGCTGACAGAGTCGTTTGCATCCAGAGGTGTCTGTTTTAGAGTTTATTTTTGTTTACTTCTGTGCCCTGCCCCAGAGGTGGAGTCTGCAGAGACACAGGCAGGTTTTGAGCTGCCAGGAGCTCCACTCCAGTTGAGCTTCCCAGCAGCTTTGTTTACCATTAAGTCATGAAGCAAGCAGCTTCTCTCAGCTTGCTGGTTGACTGAGTTTGGAAGGTATTCTTAGGAGTGGCTGTGAGGCAGTAATGAGGGAGGCTCCAGGCGGTGGACCCTCCCGGCCAGGTGCGTGTGGATACATGATCCCTGGAGGCTCTCGGGATGGTTCTGGGTAAGCAAGGAGGCATGGGGTGCGGAGCACCATCCCTCCAGGGTGCTGTGTGGGCCCCAGTTCCCTGGCTAGGAAAGGGATTCCCTTCCTTTGCGCTTCCCAGGTGAGGCAATGCCTCAAGCTCCCAGCTCAGTTCTCTTGCTGGCTGGCTGTGGTGAGCTGGGACTGAAATGGCCCCGGGCACTCCTGGCATAACCCAGCAATTCCTCAGTTGAAAATGCCAAAATCACCGGGTTCGTGTCATGGCTCGGGAGTGAGAGACTGAGCTGCCCTATTCTCACATCTTCTTCTTCGTGCCATTCTCCTAGAGGTTCCCAAGTATCCTTTCTCAGGTTCCACAGAAACAGTGATTTCAAACCACTCAATCCAAAGAATGATCTTGACTCTCATGAGATGCAACACACATCACAGGCTCAGATAGCTTCTCCGCTTTCATCAGAGATGGGCTTCCTTCCCTCTAAACTTCCAGGAAAACTTTGCATTATCCTTCACAGATTCCTAAAAGACAGAGTTTCCAAACTGGGCAACGTACTGTAAGCTTTACTATCTGAAATGAACGAACAAATCAGAGAACAGTTTCTTAGAACGCTTCTGTCTGGGTTATATTTCATTTTTCACCATAGAGTTCAATGAGCTGCAAAATATCACTTTTTCAGTTTTACAGGAACAGTGTTCAAACACTGCCTTATGAGAAAAGAGGTATAACTCCCTGAGTGGAATGTGCACATCACTAAGCAGTTTTTCAGAATGCTTCTCTCCAGTTTTTATCTGAAGATATCTCCTATTTCCCCACAGGCCTGAATGTACTCCTGAATGTCCCTTCGTGAATCCGTCCATGACGCAGTTTGAAAACTGCGTAATAGAAAGAAATTTTTATCTATGTGAGATGAATAGACATATCTATCACAAAGCAGTCTCACAGAAAGCTTCTTTAAAGTTTTTGTCTCAGGATATTTCCTTTTTCACCATAGCCGTGCATATACTCTCAAAAGTCCACTGGTAGCTTTTTCTCCAGACAGGATTCCCCAATCATCCATGAGAAGAAAAGTATAAACCTGTGAGTGGAATGCACACATCACAAAGCAGCTCCACGGAAATCTTCTCTCCAATATATAGCAGAAGATCTTTCCGTTTTCACCGTAAGCCTCAAAGTGCTCCCGAGTGTACCTTACCTGACTAACCTAAAACAGTGCTCAATGAAAACAGAAGCTTAACTGTTTGAGTGGACATCCTTGACCTAGAGCAGTTTCACAGAGAGTTTCCTTCTAGTTTTTATCAAAGGGTACTACTTTTTTAGCATATTCTTAAGAGTGTTCCCAGATGACCTTTATGAGAATCCACAGAAACAGTGATTTCAAACTGCTCACACGAAAGAATGATTTAACTCTATGAGATGAATACACACATCACAAAGCAGTTGCTCCGTAATCTTCTCTCCACTTTTCATGGGAAGATGTTTCCTTTCTCCCCAGAAACGTCTGTGGAAACCTTAATATCCCTTCCCATATTCCTCAAAGACAGAGTTCGCAAACTGGACAGCATACTGTAAGTTTTAACTCCCTGAAATGAATGCACACGTCAGAAAGCAGTTTCTAGGAATGCTTCTTTCTCGGTTTTATTTCAGAATGTTTCACTTTTTGCCATAGTCTTCAATGCGCTGCAAAATATCACTTTTTCATTTTTACACAACAGTGTTCAAAGACTGCCTTCGTCTTAGGATATTTTATTTTTCACCATAGTCGTCCACATACTCGGGAATGTCTCCTGGTAGCTTTTTCTCCAAACGGGATTCCCTAATCCTCTATGAGAAGAAAAGTATAACCCTGTGAGTGGAATGTACACGTCATAAAGCAGCTCTTAGGAAATGTTCTCTCCAGTATCTATCTGACGATATTTCCGCTTTCACCATAAGCCTCAAAGTGCTCCCGAGTATCCCTTAGCTGACTAACCTAAAAGAGAAACTTTACTGTGCGAGTGGACTTCACGTGACCTAGAGCAGTTTCACAGAAAGTTTCCTTCTGGTTTTTATCAGAGGGTATTTCTTTTTCAGCATATTCTTAAGAACGTTCCCAAATGTCCTTTCTCAGGTTCCACAGAAACAGTGATTTCAAACTGCTCAAACCAAAGAATGATTTAACCCTATGAGATGAATACACACATCACAAAACGGTTGCTCCGAAAGCTTCTCTCAGTTTTCCTTGGAAGACGTTTTCTTTCTCACCAAAAACCTCCAGGTATGGTTTAATATCCCTTCACACATTCCTCAAAGACAGAGTTTCCAAACTGGGCAATGTAGTGTAAGCTTTAACTCCCTGAAATGAATGAACACATAGGAGAGCAGTTTCTTGGAAGGCTTCTTTCTTCGTTTTATTTCAGGACATTTCACTTTTCACCGTAGTCTTCTGTGCACTACAAAGTATCACTTTTTCAGTTTTACAGGAACAGTGTTCAAACCTGCCTTATGAGAAAAGTGTAACAACTCCCTGAATGGAATGCACACATCACAAAGCAGTTTCTCAGAAAGTTTCTCTCCAGTTTTTATTTGAAAATATTTCCTATTTCCACATAAGCCTGAATGTGCTCCCAAATGTCCCTTCACGAATCCGTCCATGACGCAGTTTCAAAACTGCGTAATAGAAAGAAAGTTTTATCTATGTGAGATGAATAGACATATCTATCACAAAGCAGTTTCACAGAAAACTTCTTTCCAGTTTTTGTCCTAGGATATTTCCTTTTTCTCCATAGCTGTCCATATACTCCCATATGTCCCCTGGTAGCTTTTTCTCCAAAAGGCATTCCCCAATCCTCTAGGAGAAGAAAAGTATAACTGTGAGTGGAATGCACAGTCTCAAAGCAGCTGTTCGGAAATCTCTCCAGTATCTATCTGGAGATATTTCCGTTTACACCGGAAGAATCAAAGCGCTCCCAAGTATCCCTTGGCTGATTAACCTGAAACAGTGTTAGAATACTGCTCAATGAAAACTGAAGCTTAACTGTGTGTGTGGAATTCACGTAACCTAGGGCAGTTTCACAGAAAGTTTCCAAGTTTCCTTCTGGTTTTTATCGGTGGGCATTACTTTTTTAGCGTATTCTTAGGAGTGTTCCCAAATGTCCTTTATGAGGAACCACAGAAACAGTGATTTCAAACTGTTCAATCCAAAGAATGATTTAACTCTCTGAGATGAATACACACATCACAAAGTAGTTGCTCCAAAAGATTCTTGCCAGTTTTCATCGGAAGACTTTCCCTTTCTCACCACAAACCTCCGTGCAAAACTTAATATCCCTTCACAGATTTCTCAAAGACAGAGTTTCCAATCTGGGCAACATAGTAAAAGCTTTAACTCCCTGAAATAAATGGATACGTCAGAGAGCAGTTTCATGCAACGCTTCTTTCTGAATTTTATTTCCGAATTTTCACTTTCCAACACAGTCTCCAATGAGCTGCAAAATATCACTTTTTCAGTTTTACAGGAACGGTGTTCAAACACTGCCTTATGAGAAGAGAGGTATAACTCCCTGAGTGCAATGCACACGTCACAAAGCAGTTTCTCAGAAAGCATCTCTCCAGACTGAATTTGCTCTTGAATGTCCCTACGCGAATCCATCCATGATGCAGTATCAAAACTACATAATTGAAAGAAAGTTTTATCTATGTGAGATGAATAGATATATCTATCACAAAGCAGTTTCACAGAAAGCTTCTTTCCTGTTTTTGTCTGAGGATATTTCCTTTTTCACCATGGCCATCCATATACTCCCCAAGGTACCCTGGTAGCTTTTTCTCCAAGCAGGATTCCCTAATCCCCATGAGAAGAAAAGTATAACTCTGTGAGTGAAATGCACACATCACAAAGCAGCTCCTCGAAAATCTTATCTTCAGTATCTATCTGAAGACATCTCCTTTTTCACCATAAGCCTCAAAGCGCTCCCGAGTATGCCTTAGGTGACTAACCTAAAACAGTGTTACAATGCTGCTCAATGAAAACAGAAGCTTATCTGTGCGAGTGGACTTCACGTGACCTAGTGCAGTTTCACAGAATGTTTCCTTCTGGTTTTTATTGGAGGGTATTTCTTTTTCAGCATATTCATAAGAGCATTACCAAATGTCCTTTCTTAGGTTCCACAGAAACCGTGATTTCAAACTGCTCAATCCAAAGAATGATTTAACTCTATGAGATTAATACACACATCATAAAGCAGTTCCTCCAAGAGCTTCTCTGCAGTTTTCATCGGAAGACGTTTCCTTTCTCACTACAAGCCCCCGGGCGATACTTAATATAACTTAACAAATTCCTCAAAGACAGAGTTTCCAAACTGGGCAACGTAGTATGAGCTTTAACACTCTGAAATGAATGCTCATGTCAGAGAGCTGTTTCTTGTAATGCTTCTTTTTGGGTTTCAATTTAGGATATTTCACTTTCTGCAGAGTCCTCAATTCACTGCAAAACAACACTTTTTAAGTCTTACAGGAACTGTGTTCAAACACTGACTTTTGAGAAAAGAGGTATAAGTCCCTGAGTGGAATGCACACATCACAAAGCAGTTTCTCAGAAAGCTTTTATTTAGCTTTTACCTGAGGATATTTCCTATTTCCCCACAGGCCTGAATGTGCTCCCGAGTGTCCCTTCGCGAATCTGTCCATGAGGACGTTTCAAAACTGCGTAAAAGAAAGTTTTATCTATGTGAGATGAATAGACATATCTCTCACAAAGCAGTTTCACAGAAAGCTTCTTTCCAGTTTTTGTCTGTGGATATTTCCTTTTTCACCGTAGCTGTCCATATACTCCCGAATGTCCCCTGGTAGCTTTTTCTCCAAGCGGGATTCCCCAATACTCTATGAGAAGAAAAGTATAACTCTGTGAGTGGAATGTACCAGTCACAAAGCAGCTACTCAGAGATTTTCTCTCCAGAATCTATCTGAAGATATTTCCGTTTTCACCTTAAGTCTCAAAGCGCTCACGAATTTCCCTTAGCTGACTAACCTAAAACACTGTTAGAATACTGCTCAGTGAAAACAGAAGCTTAACTGTGGGAGTGGACTTCACATGACATAGAGCAGTTTCACAGAAAGTTTCTTTCAAGTTTTTATCAGAGGCTATTTCTTTTTCAGCATATTCTTAAGATCATTCCCAAATGTACTTTCTCAGGTTCCACAGAAACAGTGATTTCAAACTGCTCAAACCAAAGAATGATTTAACTCTATGAGATGAATACACACATCACAAAGCAGTTTCTCTGAAAGCTTCTCTCAGTTTTCATCGGAAGACGTTTCCTTTCTCACCACAAACCTCCGTGCACCACTTAATATCCCTTCACAGATTCCTAAAAGACAGAGTTTTCAAACTGGGAAATGTAGTGTAAGCTTTAACTCTCTGAAATGCATGCACACGTCAGAGAGCAGTTTCTTGGAACGCTTCCGTCTGGGTTTTATTTCCGAATATTTCACTTTTCGTCATAGTCTTCAATGCGCTGCAAAATATCACTTTTTCATTTTTACACAACAGTGTTCAAAGACTGCCTTATGAGAAAACAGGTATAACTCCCGTAGGGGAATGCACACATCACAAAGTTGTGTCTCGGAAAGCTACTCTCCTGTTTTTATCTGAAAATATTTCCTACCTTCCCACAGGCCTGAATGTGCTCCCGAATATCCCTTTGCGAATCTGACCATGACGCAGTTTCAAAGTTGCATAATACAAAGAAGGTTTTATCTATGTGAGATGAATAGACATATCTATCACAAAGCAGTTTCACAGAAAGCTTCTTTCCAGTTTTTGTCTGAGGATATTTCGTTTTTCACCCGAATTGTCTATTTACTCCCGAATGTCCCCTGGTAGCTTTTTCTCCAAACGGGATTTCCCAATCATCTATGAGAAAGAAAGCATAACTCTGTGAGTGGAATGTATACATCACAAAGCAGGTCCTCGGAAATCTTCTCTCCAGTAAGTATCTGAAGGTATTTCCGTTTTCACCATAAGAATCAAAGCACTCCCGAGTATCCCGTAGCTGACTAACCTAAAACAGTGTTTGAATGCCACTCAATGAAAACAGAAGCTTAACTGGGCAAGTGGACTTCATGTGATCTAGAGCAGTTTCACAGAAAGATTTCTTCTGGTTTTTATCAGAGGGTATTTCTTTTTCAGCATATTTTTAAGAGCGTTCCCAAATGTCCTTTCTCAGGTTCCACAGAAACAGTGATTACAAACTGCTCAGTCCAAAGAACGATTAAACTCTATGAGTTGAATACACACATCACAAAACAATTGCTCTGAAAGCTTCTCTCCAGTTTTCATTAGAAGACGTTTTCTTTCTCACCAAAAGCCTCTGGGCACCACTTAAGGTCCCTTCACAGATTCCTTAAAGACAGAGTTTCCAAACTGGGCAGCGTAGTGTAAGTTTTAATTGTCTGAAATGAATGCACACGTCAGAGAGCAGTTTCTTGGGACGCTTCCTCTTGGGTTTTATTTCAGGATATTTCATTTTTCTCCCTAGTCTTCAATGTGATGCCAAATATCACTTTTTCAGTTTTACAGGAACAGTGTTCAAACAGTGCCTTATCACAAAAGAGGTATAACTCCCTGAGTGGAATGCACTCACCACAAAGCAGTATCTCAGAAAGCTTCTCTGCAGTTTTTATCTGAAGATATCTCCTTTTTTTCCACTGGCCTGAATATGCTCCAGAATGTCCTTTCGCGAATCCATCCATGACGCAGTTTCAAAACTGCGTAATAGAAAGAAAATTTTCTCTATGTGAAAGGAATAGACATATCTATCACAAAGCAGTTTCACCAAAAGGTTCTTTCCAGCTTTTGTCTGAGGAGATTTCCTCTTTCACCATAGCCATCCATATACTCCTGAATGTCCCTTGTTAGCTTTTTCTCCAAATGGGATTCTCCAGTCCTCTATGGGAAAAAAAGTATAACTCTGTGAGTGGAATGCACAGGTGACAAAGTAGCTCCTCAAAAATCTTCTCTTCAGTGTCTATCAGAAGATATTTCTGTTTTCACCGTAAGCTTCAAAGTGCTCCCGAGTATCCCTTAGCTGACTAACCTAAAACAATGTTAGAATACAGCTCAATGAAAACGGAAGCTTAACTGTGGGAGTGGACTTCATGTAACCTAGAACAGTTTCACAGAAGGATTCCTTATGGTGTTTATCGGATGGAATTTCTTTCTCAGCTTCTTCTTAAGAACATTCCCAAATGTCCTTTCTCAAGTTCCACAGAAACAGTGATTTCAAATTGCTCAATCTACAGAATGATTTAACTCTATGAGATGAATACACACATCACAAAGCAGTTGCTCCGAAAGCTTCTCTCCAATTTTCATTGGAAGACGTTTCCTTTCTCACCATAAGCCTCCGGGCGCCACATAATATTCCTTCACAGATGCCTCAAAGACAGAGTTTCCAAACTGGGCAACGTAGTGTAAGCTTTAACTCTCTGAAATGAATGCACAAGTCAGAGAGCAGTTTCTTGGAATGCTTCTTTCTGGGTTTTATTTCAGGATATTCCACTTTTCGCCATAGTGTTCAATGTGCTGCAAAATATCACTTTTCAAGTTTTACAGAAACAGTGTTCAAACACTGCCTTAAGAGAAAAGAGGTATAACTCCATGAGTGGAATGCACACATCACAAAGCAGTTTCTCAGAAAGCTTCTCTCCAGTTTTTAGCTGAAGGTATCCCCTTTTTCATCGTAGGCCAGAATGTGCTCCCGAATGTCCCTTCGTGAATCCGTCCATGATTCAGTTTCAAAACTGCATAATACAAAGAAGGTTTTGTCTATGTTAGATGAATAGACATATATATCACAATGCAGTTTCACAGAAAACTTCTTTCCAGTTTTTGTCTGAGGATATTTCCTTTTTCACCATAGTCATCCATATACTCTCGAACGTCCCCTGGTTGCTTTTCACCAAGCAGGATTCCCCAATCCTCTATGAGAAGAAAAGTATAACTCTTTGAATGAAATGCACACCTCACAAAGCAGCTTTCGATAATCATCTCTCCAGTATCTATGCTTAATGAAAACAGCAGCTTAACTGTGTGAGTGAAGTTCACGTGACCTAAAGCAGTTTCACAGAAAGTTTCCTTCTTGTTTTTATCAGAAGGCATTTCCTTTTCAGCATATTCTTAAGATCGTTCCCAAATGTCCTTTCACAGGTTCCAAAGAAACAGTGATTTCAAACTGCTTTTTCTCCAAGCGGTGAAAATTTAAATTTTCCTGTAAATTTAACTCTATGAGATGAATACACACATCACAAAGTAGTTGCTCTGAAAGTTTCTCTCCAGTTTTCATCGAAGACGTTTCCTTTCTCACCACAGGCCTCCGTGCGCCACTTAATATCACCTCACAGATTCCTAAAACACAGAGTTTTTTCACTGGGCCATGTAGTGTAAGCTTTAACTCTCTGAAATGAATGAACATATCAGAGAGAAGTTTCTTGGAATGCTTCTTTCTGGGTTTCACTTCCGGACACTTCACTTTTCGCCATAGTCTTCAATGCACTGCAAAACATCACTTTTTCAGGTTTACAAGAACAGTGTTCAAACCTGCCTGATGAGAAAAGAGGTATAACTCACTGAGTGGAATGCACACATCACAAAGCAGTTTCACAGAAACAAAGCAGTTTCATAGAAAGCTACTTTCCAGTTATTGTCTGAGGATATTTCTTTTTTCACTGTAACTTTCCATATACTCCCGAATGTCCCCTGGTAGCTTTTTCTCCAATGTCTTCAATGGCCTGCAAAATATCACTTTTTCAGCTTTACAGGAACAGTGTTCAAACACTGCCTTATGAGAAAAGAGGTATAACTCCCTGAGTGGAAGTCACACATCACAAAGCAGTTTCTCAGAAAGCTTCTCTCCAGTTTTTCTGAAGATAAGTCCTATTACCTGACACACCTGAATTTGCTCTCGAATGTCCCTTCGCGAATCCATCCATGATGCAGTATCAAAACTGCATAATTGAAAGAAAGTTTTATCTATGTGAGATGAATAGATATATCTATCACAAAGCAGTTTCACAGAAAGCTTCTTTCCTGTTTTTTTCTAAGGATATTTCCTTTTGTCACCATAGCCATCCATATACTCCCCAAGGTACCCTGGTAGCTTTTTCTCCAAGCGGGATTCCCTAATCCCCTATGAGAAGAAAAGTGTAACTCTGCGAGTGAAATGCACACGTTACAAAGCAGCTCCTCGAAAATCTTATCTTCAGTATCTGTCTGAAGACATCTCCGCTTTCACTGTAAGCCTCAAAGCGCTCCCGAGCATGCCTTAGCTGACTAACCTAAAACAGTGTTACAATACTGCTCAATGAAAACAGAAGCTTATCTGTGTGAGGGGACTTCACGTGACCTAGTGCAGTTTCACAGACTGTTTCCTTCTGGTTTTTATTAGAGGGTATTTCTTTTTCAGCATATTCGTAAGAGCGTTACCAAATGTCCTTTCTTAGGTTTCACAGAAACAGTGATTTCAAACTGCTCACACGAAAGAATGATTTAACTCTATGACATGAATATGCACATCTCAAAGCAGTTGCTCCTAAAGATTCTCTCCAGTTTTCATCGGAAGACGTTTGCTTTCTCACCACAAGCCTCTGGGCACCACTTAATATCCCTGCAGAGATTCCTCAAAGACAGAGTTTCCAAACTGGGCAACGTAGTGTAAGCTTTAACTCTGTAAAATGAATGCACACGTCAGAGAGCAGTTTCTTGGAACACTTCTTTCTTTGTTTTATTTCAGGATATTACCCTTTTCACCATAGTCTTCAATGCGCTGAAAAATATCACTTTTTCAGTTTTACAGGAACAGTGTTCAAACACTGCCTTATGAGAAAAGAGGTATAACGCCCTGAGTGAAATGCACACACCACAAAGCAGTTTCTCAGGAAGCTTCTGTTCAATATTTATCTGAAGATATCTCCTATTTCCCCACAGGCCCGGAAGTGCTCCCAAATGTCCCTTCATGAATCCGTCCATGACATAGTTTCATACGTGCTTAATAGAAAGAATGTTTATCTATGTGAGATGAATAGACATATGTACCACAAAGGAGTTTCACATAAAGCTTCTTTGGTGCTTTTTCTGAGGACACTTCCTTTTTCACTGTAGCCTCCCATATACTCCTAAATGTCCCCTGGTAGCTTTTTCTACAAACAGGATTCCCCAATCCTCTAAGAGAAGAAAAATATAACTCTGTGAGTGGAATGCACACATCACAAAGCAGCTCTTCGGAAATCTTCTCTCCAGTATCTATCTGAAGATATTTCCATTTTCACAGAAGCCTCAAAGCGCTAACGAGTATCCCTTAGCTGACTAACCTAAAACAGTGTTAGAATACTGTTCAAAGAAAACAGAAACAACTGTGCGAGTGGACTTCACGTGACCTAGGGAAGCTTCACAGAAAGTTTCCTTCTGGTTTTTATTGGAAGGTATTTCTTTGTCCGCATGTTCCTAAGAGCGTTCCCCAATGACCTTTCTCAGGTTCCACAGGAACAGTGATTTCACACTGCTCAATCTACAGAATGATCTAACTCTATGAGATGAATACACACATCACAAAGTTGTTGCTCAGAATCCTTCTCTCCAGTTTTCATCAGAAGACGTTTCCTTTCTCACCACAAGCCTCTGGGCGCCCCTTAATATCCCATTACAGATTCCTCAAAGACAGAGTTTCCATACTGGGCAACGTAGTGTAAGCTTTAACTCTCTGAAATGAATGCACACGTCAGAGAGCAGTTTCCTGGAACATTTCTTTCCTGGTTTTACTTCAGGATAATTCTCTTTTCATCGTAGTCTTCTATGCACTGCAAAATATCACTTTCTCAGTTTAACAGGAACAGTGTTCAAACACTGTCATATGAGAAACGAGGTATAAGTCCCTGAATGGAATTCACACATCACAAAGCAGTTTCTCAGAAAGCTTCTCTCCAGTTTTTATCTGGAGATATCTCCTATTTCCCCACAGGCCTGAATGTCCTCCCGAATGTCCCTTCATGTATCCATCCATGACGCAGTTTCAAAACTGCATAATAGAAAGAAAGTTTTATCTATGTGAGATGAATAGACATATCTATCACAAAGCAGTTTCTCAGAAAGCTGCTTTTCAGTTTTTCTCTGAGGATATTTCCTTTTTCACCATAGCCGTCCATATACTCCCGAATGTCCCCTGGTACCTTTTTCTCCAAACGAGATTCTCCAATCCTCTATGAGAAGAAAAGTATAACTCTGTGAGTGGAATACACACGTCACAAAGCAGCTCCTTGGAAATCTTCTCTCCAGTATATATCTGAAGATATTTCCGTTTCCACGGAAGGCTCAAAGGACTCCTGAGTATCCCTTAGCTGAGTAACCTACAACAGTGTTAGAATTCTGCTCAATGAAAACAGAAGCTTAACTGTGTGAGTGGAATTTACACTACACAAAGCAGTTTCACAGAAAGCATCCTTCTGGTTTCTACCTGAGGTTATTTCTATTTCAGGATATACTAAAGAGTGTTCCCAAATGTCCTTTCTCAGATTCCACAGAAACATTTATTTCAAACTGCTCTATCTGAAGAATGATTTAACCCTATGAGATGAATACACACATCATAAAATAGTTTCTCCAAAAGCTTCTCTACAGTTTTCATTGGAAGACGTTTCCTTTCTCACCACAAACCTCCATGCTCCACTTAATATCCCTTCACAGATTCTTAAAAGACAGAGTTTCCAAACTGGGCAACATAGTGTAAGCTTTAACTCACTGAAATGAATGCAGTCGTCAGAGAGCAGTTTCTCGGAACGCTTCTTTGTGGCTTTTATTTCGGGATATTTCACTTTTCACCATAGTCTTCAATGCGCTGCAAAATCTCTTTTCCAGTTTTACATGAACAGTGGTCAAACACTGCCTTATGAGAAAAGAGGTAAAATTCCCTGAGTGGAACGCACATATCACAAAGCAGTTTCTCAGAAAGCTTCTCTCTAGTTTTTATCTGAAGATATCTCCTATTTCCCCACAGGCCTGAATTTGCTCCCAAATGTCCCTTCGCGAGTCCATCCATGATGAAGTTTCAAAACAGCGTAAAAGAAAGAATGTTTTATCTATGTGAAATGAATAGATATATCTATTACAAAGCAGTTTCACAGAAAGCCTCTTTCCAGTTTTTGTCTGAGGATATTTCCTTTTTCACCATAGCCATCCACATACTCCGCAAATTCCCCTGGTGTCTTTTTCTCCAAACGGGATTCCCCAATACTCTCTGAGAAGGAAAGTATAACTCAGTGAGTGGAATACACACGTCACAATGCAGCTCCTCGGAGATCTTCTCTCCAGTGTCCATCTGAAGATATTTCCGTTTTCACTGTAAGTCTCAAAGCGTCCTGAGTATTTCTTAGCTGACTAACCAAAAACAGTGTTAGAACACTGCTCAATGAAAACAGAAGCTTAACTGTGCACGTGGACTTCACGTGACCTATAGCAAATTCAGAAAAACTTTCCTTCTGGTTTTTATCAGAGGGTATTTCTTTTTCAGTATATTCTCAAGAGCGTTCCCAAATGTCCTTTCTCAGTTTCCACAGAAACGGTGATTTCAAACCACTCAATCCAAAGAATGATTTAACTCTGCGAGATGAATACATACATAACAAAGTAGTTGCCCCGAAAGCTTCTCTCCAGTTTTCATTGGAAGACGTTTCCTTTCTCATCACAAACCACGTCCACCACTTTATATCCCATCACAGATTCCTCAAAGACAGAATTTCCTAACTGGGCAACGCAGTGTAAGCCTTAACCCTCTGAAATGAATACACACGTCAGAGAGCAGTTTCGTGCAACGTTTCTTTCTGGGTTTTATTTCCAGATTGTCACTTTTCACCATAGTCACAGAAACAGTGATTTCAAACCACTCAATCCAAAGAATGATTTAACTCTATGAGATGAATACACACATCACAAAGCAGATGCTCCAAAAGCTTCTCTCCAGTTTTCATGGGAAGACATTTCCTTTCTCACCACAAGCCTCCGGGCACCACTTAATATCATTTCCCAGATTCTTCAAAGACAGAGTTTCCAAACTGGGCAACGTAGTGTAAGCTTTAACTCTCTGAAATGAATGCACACATCAGAGAGCAGTTTCTTGGAATGCTTCTTTCTCGGTTTTATTTCGGGATATTTCACTTTTCACCATAGTCTTCAATGCACTGCAAAATATCACTTTTTCAGTTTTACAGGAGCGGTGTTCAAACACTGCCTCATGAGAAAAGAGGTATAACTCCCTGAGTGTAATGCACACATCACACAGCAGTTTCTCAGAAAGCTTCCCTCCAGTTTTTATCTGAAGATATCTCCTATTTCCACACAGGACTGCAGGTGCTCCCAAATGTCCATTCGCTAATCCATCCATGACACAGTTTCAAAACTGCGTTACACAAAGAAAGTTTTATCTATGTGACGTAAATAGACATATACATCA
Organism: Papio anubis; assembly: GCF_008728515.1. Lineage (NCBI taxonomy): Eukaryota > Metazoa > Chordata > Mammalia > Primates > Cercopithecidae > Papio > Papio anubis. The sequence continues at coordinate 43,930 of NW_022164733.1, forward strand.
CAATGTAGTTTCACAGAAAGCTTCTTTCCAGTTTTTGTCTGAGGATAATTCATTTTTCACCGTAGCAGTCCATATACTCTCGAATGTCCCCTGATTGCTTTTTCACAAAGCAGAATTCCGCAATCCTCTATGAGAAGAAAAGTGTAACTCTGTCAGTGAAATACACGCATCACAAAGCAGCTCCTCAGAAATCTTCTCTCCAGTAACTACCTGAAGATATTTCCGTTTTCACCATAAGAATCAAAGTGCTCCAGAGCATCTCTTTGCTGACTAACTTAAAACAGTGTTAGAATACTGTGCAATGAAAACAGAAGCTTAATTGGGCAGGTGGACTTCACGAGATCTAGAGCAGTTTCACAGAAAGTTTCCTTCTGGTTGTTATCGGAGGGTATTTCTTTTTCAGCATATTCTTAAGAGCATTCCCAAATGTCCTCTCTCATCTTCCACAGAAACAGTGATTTCAAACTCCTCAATCCAAAGAATGATTTAACTGTATGAGATGAATACACACATCACAAAGCAGTTGCTCCCAAGCTTCTCTCCAGTTTTCATTGGAAGACGTTTCCTTTCTCACCACAAGTCTCCGAGCGCCACTAAATATCTCTTCACAGATTCCTCAAAGACAGAGTTTCCAAACTGGGCATCGTAGTGTAAGCTTCAACTCCCTGAAATGAATGAACACGTCAGAGAACACTTTCTTGAAATGCTTTTTTCTGAGTTTTCTTTCAGAACAGTTCACTTTTTGCCTTAGTCTTCAATGCACTGCAAAATATCACTTTTTCAGTTTACAGGAACAGTGTTCAGTTCCACCTTATGAGAAAAGAAGGATATCTCCCTGAGTGGAATGCACACATCACAAAGCATTTTCTCGGATAGATTCTCTCCATTTTTTATCTGAAGATATCTTCTATTTCCCCACAGGCCTGAATGTGCTCCCGAATGTCCCTTCACGAACCCGTCCATGACGCAGTTTCAAAACTGTGTAATAGAAAGTTTTATCTATGTGAGATGAATAGACATATCTATCACAAAACAGTTTCACAGAAAGCTTCTTTCCAGTTTTTGTCTGAGGATATTTCCTTTTTCTCCATAGCTGTGCATATATTCCTGAATGTCCCCTGGTAGCATTTATTCCAAATGGGGTTCCCCAATCCTCTATGAGAAGAAAAGTATAACCCTTTAGTGGAATGCACACGTCACAAAGCAGCTCCTCAGAAATCTTCTATCCAGTGTCTATCTGAAGATATTTCCATTTTCACTGGAAGCCTCAAAGTGCTCCCGAGTATCCCATAGCTGACTAACCTAAAACAGTGTTAGAATACTGCTCAATGAAAACAGAAGCTTAACAGTGCAAGTGGACTTCACGTGACCTAGAGGAGTTTCACAAAAAGTTTCCTTCTGGTTTCAATCGGAGCGTATTACTTTTTCTCCATATTGTTAAGAGTGTTCCCAAATGTCCTTTCTCAAGTTCCACAGAAACAGTGATTTAAAGCTGCTCAATCCAAAGAATGATTTAACTCTATGAGATGAATACACACATCACAATGCAGTTGCTCCGAAAGCTCCTATCCTATTTTCATTGGAAGACGTTTCCTTTCTCACCACAAGCCTCCCAGCGCCACTTATATCCCTTCAGAGATTCCTCAAAGACAGTTTCCAAACTGGGCAACGTAGTGTAAGCTTTAACTCTCTGAAATGAATTCACACGTCAGAGAGCAGTTTCTTGGAACGCTTTCTTCTGGGTTGTATTTCAGGATATTTCACTTTTCACCATAGTCTTCAATGCGCTGCAAAATATCACTTTTTCAGATTTACAGGAATAGTGTTCAAACACTGCCTTATGAGAAAAGAGGAATAAGTCCCTGAATGGACTGCACACATTACATTGCAGTTTCTCAGAAAGCTTCTCTCCAGTTTTTAGCTGAAGATATTTCCTATTTCCCCACAGGCCTGAATGTGCTCCCGAATCTCCCTTCACGAATCCTTCCATGTCACAGTCTCCAAACTGTGTAATAGAAAGCTAGTTTATATGTGTGATATGAATAGACGTATTTATCAAAAAGCAGTTTCACACAAAGCTTCTTTCCTGTTTTTGTCTGAGGATATTTTCTTTTTCACCATAGCCGTCCACATACTCACGGATGTCCCCTGGTAGCTTTTTCTCCAGAGAGGATTCCCCAATCCTCTATGAGAAAAAAAGTATAACTCTGTGAATGGAATGCACACGTCTCAAATCAGGTCCTTGGAAATCTTCTCTCCAGTGTCTATGTAAAGCTATTTCCGTTTTCACCCTAAACCTCAAAGCACTCCCAAGTATCCATTAGCTGACAAACCTAAAACAGTGTTAGAATACTGCTCAATGAAAACAGAAGCTTACTGCGCATGTGGACTTCAAGTGACCTAGAGCAGTTTCACAGAAAGTTTTCTTCAGGTTTTTATCAGAGGGTATTTCTTTTTCAACATATTCTTAAGAGCATTCCCAAATGTACTTTCTCAGGTTTCAGAGAAACAGTGATGTCAATATACTCAATACAAAGAATGATTTAACTCTATGAGATGAATACACACTTCACAAATCAGTTGCTCCAAAAGCTTCTCTCAGTTTTCGTTGGAAGTCGTTTCCTTTCTCAACACAAACCTCCGTGCATCATTTAATATCCCTTCACAGATTCCTCAAAGATAGAGTTTCCAAACTGGGCAATGTAGTGTAAGCCTTAACTCTCTGAAATGAATGCACACGTTGGAGAGCAGTTTCTTGGAAGGGTTCTTTCTGGGTTATCTTTCCGGATATTTCACTTTTCGCCATAGTCTTCAATGCGCTGCAAAATATCACTTTTTCATTTTTACACGGACAGTTTTCAAAGACTCCTGTTTTTATCTGAAGATATTTCCTACTTCCCCACAGGCCTGAATGTGCTCCAGAATGTCCCTTTGCGAATCCGTCCATGTCGCAGTTTCAAAACTGCGTAATAAAAAGAAGATTTTATCTATGCGAGATGAATAGACATATCTATCACAAAGCAGTTTCACAGAAATCTTCTTTCCAGTTTTTGTCTGAGTACATTTTCTTTTTCACCATAACCGTCCATTTACTCCCGAATGTCCCCTGGTAGCTTTTTATCCAAATGGGATTCCCCAATCGTCTATGAGAAGAAAATTATAACTCTGTGAGTGGAATGCACACGTCACAAAGCAGCTCCTCAGAAATCGTCTCACCAGTATCTATCTGAAGGTATTTCCATTTTTACCGTAAGCCTCAAAGTTCTCCCGAGTATCCGGTAGCTGACTAACCTAAAGCAGTGTTTGAATACTGCTCAATGAAAACAGAAGCTTAACTGTCTGAGTGGACTTCTTGTGACCTAGAGCAGTTTCACAGAAAGTTTCCTTCTGGTTTTTATAGGAGGGTATTTCCTTTTCAGCATATTTTTAAGAGCGTTCCCAAATGTCCTTTCTCAGTTTCCACAGAAACAGTGATTACAAACTACTCAGTCCAAAGAATGATTAAACTCTATGAGATGAATACACACATTGTGAAACACTTGCTCCGAAAGCATCTCTACAGTTTTCATCAGAAGACATTTCCTTTCTCACCACAAGCCTCCGGGCGACACTTAATATCCCTTCACAGATTCCTTAATGACAGAGTTTCCAAACTGGGCAACGTAGTGTAAGCTTTAACACTTTGAAATGAATGCACACGTCAGAGAGCAGTTTCTTGGAACGCTTCTTTCTGGGTTTTATTTCAGAATATTTCACCTTTCTCCCTAGTCTTCAAAGCAGTGCCAAATATGACTTTAACAGTTTTACAGGAACAGTATTCAAACACTGCCTTATGAGAAAAAAGGTATTACTCCCTGAGTGGAATGCACACACCACAAAGTAGTTTCTCAGAAAGCTTCTCTCCAGTTTTTATCTGAAGATATCTCCTTTTCCCCACTGGCCTGAATGTGCTCCTGAATGTCATTTCGCAAATCTGTCCATGATGCAGTTTCAAAACTGCATAATAAAAAGAAAGTTTTATCTATTTGAAATAAATAGACATATCTATCACAAAGCAGTTTCACTGAAAGGTTCTTTCCAGCTTTTGTCTGAGGAGATTTTCTTTTTCACCATAGACCTCCATATACTCCCCAATGTCCCTTGTTAGCTTTTTCTCAAAACGGGGTTCCCCAATCCTCTATGAGAAAAAAAAGTATAACTCTCTGAGTGGAATGCACACGTCACAAAGCAGATCCTCTGAAATCTTCTCTGCAGTATTTATCTGAAGATATTTCCGTTTTCACCATAAGCTTCAAAGTGCTCCCGAGTATCCCTTAGCTGACTAACCTAAAACAATGTTAGAATACAGCTCAATGAAATGGAAACTTAACTGTGCGGCTGGAATTCACGTCACGTAGAGCAGTTTCACAGAAGGTTTCCTTCTGGTTTTTATCGGAGGGTATTTCTTTTTCAGGATTATTGAGAGCATTTACAAATGTACTTTCTCAGGTTACACAGAAAGAGTGACTTCAAACTGCTCTATCCAAAGAATGATTTAACTCTATGAGATGAATACACACATCAAAAAGCAGTTTCTCCGAAAGCTTCTCTCTAGTTCTCATGGAAAAACTTTTCCTTTCTCACCACAAGCCTCCGGGCGGCACTTAATATTCCTTCATAGATTCCTCAAAGACAGAGGTCTGTAACTGGGCAACGTAGTGTAAGCTTTAATTCTCTGAAATGAATGCACACGTCAGAGAGCAGTTTCTTGGAATGCTTCCTTCTGGGTTTTATTTCAGGATATTTCACTTTTTACCATAGTCTTCAATGCAGTGCAAAATATCACTTTTTCAGTTTTACAAGAACAGTGTTCAAACACTGTCTTATGAGAAAAGAGGTATGACTCCCTGAGTGGAATGCACACATCACAGGGTAGTTTCCCAGAAAGCTTCTCTCCAGTTCTTAACTGAAGATATCTCCTATTTCCCCAGAGTCCTGAATGTGCTCCCGAAAGTACCTTCGTAAATCCATCCATGTCGCAGGTTCAAAACTGCAAAATAGAAAGAAAGTTTTATCTATGTGAGATGAATAGACATATCTATCAAAAAGCAGTTTCACAGAAAGGTTTTTCCAGTTTTTGTCTGAGGATATTTCCTTTTCACCATAGCTGTCCATATACTCCTGAATGTAACCTGGTAGCTTTTTCTCCCAACGGGATCCCCAATCCTCTATCAGAAGAAAACTATAACTCTGTGAGTGGAGTGCAAATGCAACAAAGCAGCTCCTCGGAATGCTTCTCTCCAGGATCTCTCTGAAGATATTTTCGTTTTCACCATAAGCCTCAAATTGCTCTCAAGTATTCCTTAGCTGACTAACCTAAAAGAGTGTTAAAATACTGCTCATGAAAACAGAAGCTTAACTGTGAGAGTGGACTTCCCGTGAACTAAGGCAATTTCACAGAAAGTTTTTTTCAAGTTTTTATCGGAGGGTATTTCTTTTTCAGCATATTCTTAAGAATGTCCCCAAATGTCCTTTCTCAGTTTCCACAGAAACAGTGATTTCAAACTGCTCAATACAAAGAATGATTTCACTCTATGAGATGAAAACAAATATCACACAGCAGTTGCTCCAAAAGCTTCTCTCCAGTTTTCATCGGAAGACATTTCCTTTCTCACCATAAATGTCCGTGCTCCATTTAATATCCCTTCACAGATTCCTAAAAGAAAGAGTTTCCAAACTGGGCAGTGTAATGTAAGCTTTAAATCTCTGAAATGAATGCACGCGTCAGAGAGCAGTTTCTTGGAACGCTTCTTTCTGGGTTTTATTTCCGGATATTTCACGTTTCACCATAGTCTTCAATGCACTGAAAAATATCACTGTTTAATTTTTACAGGAACAGTGTCCAAAGACTGCCTGATGAGAAAATAGGTATAACTCCCATTCTTATACCATGGGATTTCCCATTCCTCTATGAGAAGAGAGGTATAACTCTGTGACTGGAATGCAAACATCACAAAGAAGCTCCTTGGAAATCTCCTATTCAGTATCTATCTGAAGATATTTCCGTTTTCATTGGAAGCCTCAAAGCACTCCCGAGTATCCCTTAGCAGACTAACCAAAAACAGTGTTAGAATACTGCTCAATGAAAACAGAAGCTTACCTATGCGAATGGAATTCACGTGACCTAGAGCAGTGTCACAGAAAGCTTCCTTCTGTTTTTTATCAGAGGATATTTCTTTTTCAGCATATTCTTAAGAGCATTCCCAAATGTCCTTTCTGAGGTTCCACAGAAACAGTGATTTCTAACTTCTCAATCAAAAGAATGATTTAACTCTATGAGATGAATGCACACATCACAAAGCAGTTGCTCTGAAAGCTTCTCTCCGTTTTCATCGGAAGACGTTTCCTTTCTCACCACAAGCCTCCGGGTGCCACTTAAAATCAGTACACAATTCCTCGGAGACAGAGTAGCCAAACTGGGAAATGTAATGTAAGCTTTAAATCTCGAGAGCAGTATCTTGGAACGCTTCTTTCTGGGTTTTAATTCTGGATATTTCACTTTTCGCCATAGTCTTCAAAACCCTGTAAAATATCACTTTTTCAGTTTTACAGAAACAGTGTTCAAACACTGCCTTATGAGAAAAGAGGTATAACTCCCTTAGTGGAAAGCACACATCACTAAGCAGTTTCTCAGAAAGCTTCTCTCCAGTTTTTATCTGAAGATATTTCCTACTTCCCCACTGGCCTGAATGTGCTCCTGAATGTCACTTCATGAATCCGTCCATGATGAAGTTTCAAAACTGCATAATAGAAAGAAAGTTTTATCTATGTGAGATGAATAGACATATCTATCATAAAGCAGTTTCACAGATAGCTTTTTTCAGTTTTTGTCTGAGGTTATTTCCTTTTTCACCATAGCTGTCCATATACTAGCAAATGTCCCCTGGTAGCTTTTTCTCTAAACGGGATTCCCCAATTATCTGTGAGAAGAAAAGTATAAATCTGTGAGTGGAATGCATACCTTACAAAGCAGCTCCTCGGAAATCTTCTCTCCAGAATCTCTCTGAAGATATTTCCTTTTTCTCCATAAGCCTCAATGCACTCCCAAGTATCCCTTAGCTGACAAAAAAAAAACAGTGTTAGAATACTGCTCAATGAAAACAGAAGCTTAAATGTGCGAGTGTACAGCACGTGACCTAGAGCAGTTTCACAGAAGATTTCCTTCTGGTTTTTGTTGGAGGGTATTTCTTTTTCAGCATTTTCTTAATAGCGTTCCCAAATGCCCTTTCTCACGTTCCACAGAAACAATGATTTCCAACTGCTCAAACCAAAGAATGATTTAACTCTATGAGATGAATACACACATCGTGAAACACTTGCTCCGAAAGCTTCTCTACAGTTTTCATCAGAAGACGTTTTCTTTATCACCACAAACCTCCGTGCGCTACTTTATATCCCTTCCCAGATTCCTGAGAGACCCAGTTTCCAAATTGGGCAATGTAGTGTAAGCTTTAACTCTCTGAAATGAATGCACACGTCAGAGAACAGTTTCCTGGAAGGGTTCCTTCTGGATGTTATTTCAGGATATTTCACTTTTTCCCATACTCTTCAAACCGCTGCAAAATATCACTTTTTCAGATTTACAGGAACAGTGTTCAAACACTGCTTTATGAGAAAAATGGTATAACTCCCTGAGTGGAATGCACACATCATAAAGCAGTTTCTCAGAAAGCTTCTCTACAGTTTTTATGTGAAGATATCTCCTATTTCCCCACAGGCCTAAATTGCTCCAGAATGTCCTTTGCGAATCCATCCATGATGCAGTTTCAAAACTGGGTAATAGAAAGAAAGTTTTATCTATGTGAGATGAATAGAGATATCTATCCCAATGCAGGTTCACAGAAAGTTTCTCTCCAGTTTTTGTTTGAGTACATTTCCTTTTTCACCGTAGCCGTCCCTATACTCCCGAATGTCCCCTTGTAGCTTTTTCTCCTAATGGGATTCCCCAATCCATTATGAGAAGAAAAGTATAACTCTGTGAGTGGAATGCACACGTCACAAAGCAGCTCCTTGGAAATCTTCTTTCCATTATCTATCTGAAGATATTTCCATTTTCACCGTAACCCTCAAAGCGCTCCCATGTATCCCTTAGTTGACTAACCTCAAACAGTGTTAGAATACTGCTCAATGAAAACAGAAGCTTAACTGTGCGAGTGGACTTCATGTGACCTAGAGCAGTTTCACAGAAAGTTTCCTTCTTGTTTTTATCTAAAGGTATTTCTTTTTCAGTGTTTAAGAGTGTTCCAAAATGTCCCTTCTCAGGTTCCACAGAAACAGTGATTACAAACTGCTCAATTCAAAGAATGATTTAATACTATGAGGTGAATACACACATCACAAAGCAGTTGCTCCGAAAGCTTCTCTCCAATTTTCATTGGAAGACGTTTCCTTTCTTACCTCAAGCCTCCAGGCGACACTTAATATCACTTCACAGTTTTTTCAGAAAATGAGTTTCCAAACCGGGCAAAGTAGTGTGAGCTTTACTTCTCTGAGATGAATGCACACGTAAAAGGACAGTTTCTTGGAAGGTTTTTTCCTGTTTTTTATTTCCGGATATTTCACTTTTCGCCATACTCTTCATTGCACTGCAAAATATCCCTTTTTCAGTTTTACAGGAACAGTGTTCAAAGACTGCTTTATGAGAAAATAGGTAGAACTCCCTGAGTGGAATGCGCACATCACAAAGTTGTGTCTCGGAAAGCCTCTCTCCTGTTTTTATCTGAAGATATTTTCTACTTCCCCACAGGCCTGAATGTGCTCTCATTGTCCCTTTGTAAATCCATCCATGACGCAGTTTCAAAACTGCGTTATAGAAAGAACTTTTTATTTATGTGAGATGAATAGACATATCTATCACAAAGCAGTTTCACAGAAAGCTTCTTTCCAGTTTTTGTGTGAAGATATTTCCTTTTTCACCATACCCGTCCACTTACTACCGAATATCCCCTGGTAGCTTTTTCTACAAACGAGATTCCCCCATCGTCTATGAGAAGAAAAGTATAACTCTGTGAGTGGAATGCACATGTCACAAAGCAGCACTTTTGAAATAGTCTCTCCAGTATCTATCTGAAGTTATTTCCATTTTCACCGTAAGCCTCAAAGTTCTCCCGAGTATCCCGTAGCTGACTAACCTAAAAGAGTGTTTGAATACTGCTCAATGAAAACAGAAACTTAGCTGTGCGAATGGACTTCATGTGACCTAGAGCAGTTTCACAGAAAGTTTCCTTCAGGTTTTTATAGGAGGGTATTTGTTTTTCATATATTTTGAAGAGTGTTCCCAAATGTCCTTTTTAAGTTCCACAGAAACAATGATTACAAACTGCTCAGTCCAAAGAATGATTAAACTCTATGAGATGAAATCACACATCGCAAAATACTTGCTCCTAAAGCATCTCTCCAGTTTTCTTCAGAAGACGTTTGCTTTCTCACCACGAGCCTCCAACGCCACTTAATATCCCTTCACAGGTTCCTTAAAGACACAGTTTCCAAACTGGGCAATGTAGTGTAAGGTTTAACTCTCTGAAATGAATGCACACGTCAGAGAGCAGTTTCTTGGAACGCTTCCTTCTGGGTTTTATTTCAGGATATTACACTTTTCTACCTAGTCTTCAAAGCACTGCCAAATATCACTTTTTCAGTTTTACAGGAACAGTGTTCAAACACTGCCTTATGAGAAAAGAGGTATAAGTCCCTGAGTGGAATGCACACACCACAAAGCAGTTTCTCAGAAGGCTTCTCTCCAGGTTTTGGCTGAAGGCATCTCCTTTTTCATCGTAGGCCTGAATGTGCTCCCGAATGTCCCTTTGTGAATCCATCCATGACGCAGATTCAAAACAGTGTAATAGAAAGAAAGTTTTATTTATGAGAGATGAATAGACATATATATCACAAAGCAGTTTGACAGAAGGTTTCTTTCCAGGTTTTGTATGAGAATACTTCCTTTTTCACCGTAGCTGCCCATATACTCCCTAATGTCCCCAGGTAGCATTTTGTTCAAATGGGATTCCTCAATCCTCCATGAGAAGAAAAGTAAAACTCTGTAAGTGGAATGCACACGTCACAAAGCAACTTCTCAAAAAACTTCTCTCCAGTATATATCTGAAGATATTTCCGTTTTCATGGAAGCCTCAAAGCGCTCCCACATATCCCTTAGCTGACTAATCTAAAACAGCGTTACAATACTTCTCAATGAATACTGAAGTGTAACTGTGTGAGTGGAATTCCCGTAACATAGAGCAGTTTCACAGAAAGTTTCTTTCTGGTTGGTATCGGAGGGTATTTCTTTTTCAGCATAACCTTAAGAGTGTTCCAAAATGTCCTTTCTCAGGTTCCACAGAAACAGTGATTTCAAACTGCTCTACCCAAGGAATGATTTAACTCTATGAGATGAATACACACATCACAAAATAGTTGCTCCGAAAGCTTCTCTCCAGTTTTCTTTGAAAGACGTTTCCTGGGGGCGGAGCAAGATGGCCGAATAGGAACAGCTCCAGTCTCCAACTCCCAGCGCGAGCGACACAGAAGACCGGTGATTTCTGCATTTTCAACTGAGGTACTGGGTTCATCTCACTGGGGAGTGCCGACTATCGTGCTGGGTCAGCTGCTGCAGCCCCACCAGCGAGAAGGAAGCAGGGCTGCAGGCATCGGTCACCCGGGAAGCCAAGGGGAAGGGAATCCTCCTCTTCCCAGCCAGGGGAACTGGAGATCATCAACAACACCCGGAAAATCGGGTAATCCCCACCCCAATATTGCGCTTAAGCAAACAGGGCACACCCTAGGAGATCATCTCACACTCTGGCCGGGAGGGTCCCATTGCCCAAAGAGCTCTCCTCCCCATTGCCAGCACAGCACTTCAGATCTACCGCAAGGCAGCAGCTACTGGGGAGGCTCTACTGCCGAGGCTTCAAGTAGGCAAAACGTGCCCTCCCGGTGAGCCTCACAGCAGCTCAAGGAAACCCTGCCTGTCTCTGTAGACCCACCCTGGGGACAGGGTGGCGCTACACAACAACAACAACAACAACAACAGCAGTAGAAACCCTTGCAGACTAAACGACTCTGTCTGACAACAGCTTTACAGAGCAGTGGATTCCCAACACGAGGCTGAGATCTGAGAACGGACAGACTGCCTTGCTCAAGTGGGTCTCTGACCCTGAGTAGCTCTGCACTGGTGGAGACATCCCCCACTAGGGCAGCCTGGACACTCCCCACACCTCTGGCCAGGTGGAGCACACCCCGAGAGGAAAGCTTCCAAAAAGCAAGAATCAGACAGGTACACCGCCGTTCAGAAATATTTCATCTCTGCAGCTCGCCTGCCGATACCCAGGCAAACAGCTGCCTGAGTGGGACCTCAAGCACTCCAACAGACCCACAGCCGAGGGTCCTGACTGTTAGAAGGAAAACTATCAAACAGGAAGGACACCTACACCAAAACCCCATCAGTACATCACCATCATCAAAGACCGTGAGGCAGATAAAAACCACAAAGATGGGGAAAAAGCAGGGCAGAAAAGCTGGAAATTCTAAAAATAAGAGCACATTCTCCCCGGTAAAGTGAGCGCAGTCATCACCAGCAACGATCAAAAGCTGGACGGAGAATGATCTGACGAGATGTGAGAAAAAGAAGAAGTCCATCAAATTTCACAGAGCTAAAGGAGGAATTACGTACCCAGAGCAAAGAAACTAAAAATCTTGAAATAAAAAGTGGAAGAATTGATGACTCAGAGTAATTAATGAGAAGGTCATAAACTTAAATGAAAGAGATGAAAACCATGACGAGAAATAATGCGGACAAATGCACGCTTTCAGTAACCTGACTAGATCAATCCTCGGAAGAAAGAGTATCACATTGAGGATCAAATGAATGAAATGAAGCGAGAAGAGAAACCAAAGGAAAAAGAAGAAAAAGAAATGAAGAAAGCCTGCAAGAAGTATGGGGATTATGTAAAACATCCAAATCTACGCCTGATTGGGGTGCCGGAGTGAGGGGGGAAATGGAAACCAAGTTGGAAAACACTCTGCAGGATATCATCCAGGAGAACTTCCCAACCTAGGGTATAGGGCAGGCCAACATTCAAATCCAGGAAATACAGAGAACGCCATAAAGATATTCTCGAGTAGGATATAAACTCCAAGACACATAATTGCCAGATCTCACCAAAGTTGGAAACAAAGGAAAACTTAAGGGCAGCCAGAGAGAAAGGTCGGGTTACTCCACAAAGGAAGCCCATCAGACTCTCATTGTAGCAGACTGCAGAAACTCTACAAGCCAGAAGAGAGTAAATAATATTCAACATTTTAAAGAAAAGAATTCTAAAACCCAGAATTTCATATCCAGCCAAACTAAGTTTCATAAGTGAAGGAGAAATAAAAATCCTTACAGATAAGCAAATGCTTAGAGATTTTGTCACCACTAGGCCTGGCTCTTTACAAGAGACCCTGAAGAAAGCACCTCAACATGGAAAGCGGAACAACCGGCACCAGCCATCTCAAAAACATGCCAAAATGTAAAGACCATCCAGGTTAGAAGGAAACTGCATCAACCAACGAGCAAAAAATAACCAGTTAATATCATAATGCGTGACCGTTCACACATAACAATCTTAACCTTAAATGTAAATGGACTAAATGCTCCAATGAAAGACACAGATTGGTAAACTGATAAAGAGTCAAGATCCATCAGTTCGTTGTATTCAGGAGACCCATTCACACGCAGAGACATACATAGCTCAAAATAAAGGGATGGAGGAAGATTTACCAAGGAAACGGAGAAACAAAAGCAGGGGCCGCAATCCCAGTCTCGACAAACAGACCTGAAAACCATCAAAGACCCAAAAGAGACAAAGAAGGCCATTACATAATGGTAAAGGATCAATTCATCAGGAAGAGCTAACTATCCTAAATATATATGTACCCACAGGAGCACCTAGATTCAGAAAGCAAGTCCTTAGAGAATTCCCATGTTAAGACTTAGACTCCATACAATAATAATGGGAGACTTCAACACCCACTGTCAACATTAGACAGATCAACGAGACAGAAAGTGAACAAGGATATCCAGGAATTGAACCATCTCTGCAGCAAGCAGACCTAATAGACATCTATAGAACTCTCCAATCAAATCAACAGAATACATTCTTCAGCAATCTCACATCGTACTTACTCCAAAAATTAACCATGGCACTGGAAGCAAGCACTCCCAGCAAATGTACAAGAACAGAAATTATAACAAACCGTCTCAGACCAGTGCAATCAAACTAGAACTCAGGACTAAGCAAACTCAATCAAAACCGCTCAACCACATGAAAATGAACAACCTGTTCTGAATGACTACTGGGTACATAACGAAATGAAGGTAGAAATAAAGATGTTCTTTGAAACCAATGAGAACAAAGATACAACATACCAGAATCTCTGGGACAATACTTTAAAGCAGTGTAGAGGGAAATTTATAGCACCAAATGCCCACAAGAGAAAAGCAGGAAAGATCAAAAAATTGACACTTAACATCGCACTAAAAGAACTAGGAGAAGCAAGAGCAAACACATTCAAAGCTAGCAGAAGGAAAAGAAATAAACAAGATCAGAGAGCAGAACTGAAGGAGATAGAGACACAAAAACCCTCCAAAAATCAATGAATCCAGGAGTTGGTTTTTTTGGCAAGATCAACAAAATTGACAGACCACTGAAGCAAGATTCACAAAGAAGAAAAGAGAGAAGAATCAAATCGACGCAATTAAAATGATAAAGGGGATATCACCACCGACCCCACAGAAATACAACCACCATCAGAGAATACCATAAACACCTCTACGCAAAATAAACTGGAAAACCTAGAAGAAATGGATAATTTCCTGGACACTTACACTCTTCCAAGACTAAATCAGAAGAAGTTGAATCCCCATCAGACCAATAGTAGGTTTCCTTGAAATTGAGGCACACTAATAGCCTACCAACCAAAAAAGTCCAGGACCAGATGGATTCATTGTGCTGAATTTCTACCAGAGGTATAAGGAGGAGTTGGTACCATTCTTCTGAAACTATTCCAATCAATAGAAAAGAGGGAATCCTCCTCAACTCATTTCTATGAGTCAACATCATCCTTGACACCAAAGCCCGGCATATCAACAAAAAGAATTTTAATCATCATCCCCGGATGAACATCGATGCAAAAATCCTCAATAAAATACCGGGCAAGTCGGGATTCAACAACACATCAAAAGCTATCCACCATGATCAAGTGGGCTTCATCCCTTGGATGGCTGGTTCAACACTCAAGAAATCAATAAACATAATCCAGCATATAAACAGAACCAAAGACAAGAACCACATGATTATCTCTTCAATAGATGCAGAAAAAGGCTTTTGACAAATTCAACAGTTCTTCATGCTAAAAAAAACGCTAATACCTCGGGTATTGATGAACGCACTTCAAAAATCATCATCATAAGAGCTATTTATGACAACCACAGCCAATATCATACTGAATGGGCAAAACCTGGAAAAAATTCCTTTGAAAACTGGCACCAGACAGGGATGCCCCTCACCACTCCTATTCAACATAGCCAAGTTCTACAGTACCAGCGCCATATTAAATCAGGGCATTCAGCCAGGAAACACAGTCAAACTGTCCCCAAGGTTTCGCAAGACATTTATCACGATTGCATATTTCCAGAAACCCACGTCTCCGTTCGCAACTCCAAGCCGATACAACTCTCACAAAAAAGTCCAGGATACAAAAATTAATGTGCAAAATCACAAGCATTCCCATACACCAATAACAGACAAACACAGAGCCAAATCATGAATGAACACAATTGCTTCAAAGAGACAAAATAATGAATCCAACTTACAAGGATGGGCAACCCTTTCAAGGAGAACTACAACCACTGCTCAGTGAAATAAAAGAGAACACAAACAAATGGAAGAACATACCATGTCATGGATAAAGAATCAATATCGTGAAATGGCCATATACTGCCTAAGGTTACGAGAGTAGATTCACGCCATCCCCTTATCAAGCTGGGCCTCAATGCATTTCTTTCACAGAATTGGAAAACTGCTTTTAAAGTTCATATGGAACCAAAAAAGAGCCCACATCTCCAAAGACAATCCTAAGTCAAAGAACAAAGCTGGAGGCATCAATGCCACCCGACTTCAAACTATACTACAAGGCTACAGTAACCAAAACAGCATGGTACTGGTACCAAAACAGAGATATAGACCAATGGAACAGAACAGTCCTCAGAAATAATACCACACATCTGGCTGAGCCATCTGATCTTTGACAAACCTGAGAAAAACAAGAAATGGGGAAAGGGATTCCCTATTTAATAAATGGTGCTGGGAAATTGGCTGGGCCATAAGTAGAAAGCTGAAACTGATCCTTTTCCCTTACTCCTTATTTGAAAATTAATTCAAGATGGATTAGAGATCTAAATGTTAGACTTAATACCATAAAAATCCTAGAGGAAAACCTAGGTAGTACCCATTCAGGACATAGGCATGGGCAAAGACTTCGCGTCTAAAAACACCAAAAGCAACGGCAGCAAAAGCTAAAATTGACAGCCATTCAATTAAACTAAAGAGCTTCTGCACAGCAAAAAAGAAACTACCATCAGAGTGAACAGGCAACCCCAGAATGGGAGAAAAATTTTTGCAATCTACTATCTGACAAAGGGCTAATATCCAGAACCTACAAAGAACTCCAACAAATCTCTACAAGAAAAACAAACAACCCCCATCAAAAGTGGGCAGCGGATATGACCAAAAGAAGACATTCATACAGCTAACACACATGAAAAAAATGCTCATCATCACTGGCCATCAGAGAATGCAAATCAAAACCATTAATGAGATACCATCCTCACACCAGTGCTAGAATGGCTACATCATTAAAAAGTCGGGAACAACAGGTGCTGGAGAGGGATGTGGGAGAAATAGAACACTTTTACACTGTTGGTGGGATTGTAAACCAAGTTCAACCATTATGAAAACAGTATGGCGATTCCTCAAGGATCTAGAACTAGATGTGTACCCTATATGATCCAGCCATCCCATTACTGGGATATAAATTCAAAGGATTATAAATTATGCTGCTATAAAGACACATGCACACGTATGTTTATTGCAGCACTATTCACAATAGCAAAGACTTGGAATCAACCAAATGTCCATCATCAGTGACAGATTGATTAAGAAATAACATATACAATCATGGAATACTATGCAGCCATAAAAGGATGAGTTTGAGTCCTTGTAGGGACATGGATGCAGCTGGAAACCATCATTCTTAGCAAAACTATCACAAGAACAGAAAAACCAAACAATCGCATGTTCTCACTCATAGGTGGGAATCCGAACAACGAGATCACTTGGACTCAGGAAGGGGAACATCACACACCGGGGCCTATCATGGGAGGGGGTAGGGGAGGGGATTGCATTGGGAGTTATACCTGATGTAAATGACGAGTTGATGGGTGCAGCAGACCAACATGGCACGCACATACAAACAAACCCGCAACGCTACCACGCACCCCACAAACTTCAAAAGCATAACAATACCACCACCAAAGAAAGACGCTCTCTCACCAACAAACCCTACTACCTCTAATATCTCTTCAACACATTCCTAAAGACACAGTTTCCAAACGGGGCAATGTAGTCTAAGCTTTAACTCTCTGAAATGAATGCAGACGTCAGGAGAGCAGTTTGGAACACTTACCCTGAGTTTTATTTCAGAATATCAATTTTGCCAAAGACCTCAATGCTTCGCAAAATTTTTCAGTTTTACAGGAACAGTGGTCAAACACTTCGCCCGCGAGTAGAAAGAGGTATAACTCTCTGAGTGTAATGCACACACTCAGAAAGCAGTTTCTCAGAAAGCTTCTCTCCAGTTTTTACCTGAAGATATGTCCTATTTGCCCCAGGCCTTAATGTGCTGCCGAAAGTTCCTTAGCAAATCCATTGATGACGCAGTTTCAAAACCGCGTAATAGAAAGAAACTTTTATCTATGTGAGATGAATAGACATATCTATCACAAAGCAATATCACAGAAAGCTTCTTTCCAGTTTTTGTCTGAAGATGTTTCCTTTTTCATCATAGGTGTCCATATACTCCCAAGGTCCTCTGGTAGCTTTTTCTCCAAAAGAGATTCCCCAATCCTCTATGAGAAGAAAAGTATAACTCTGTGAGTGGAATGCAGACGTCACAAAGTAGCTCCTCACCAAATCTTCTATCCAGTATCTATCTGAAGATATTTCTGTTTTCACCATAAGCCTCAAAGCGCTCCCGAGTATCCCTTAGCTGACTAACGTAAAACAGTGTTAGAATACTGCTCAATGAAAACAGAAGCTTAACTGTGTAAGTGGAATTCACCCGACCTAGAGCATTTTCACAGAAAGTTTTCTTCTGGTTTTTATCGGAGGGTATTACTTTTTCAGCATATTCTGAAGAGCGTTCCCAAATGTCCTTTCTGAGGTTCCACAGAAACAGTGATTTCAAACTGCTCAATCCAGAAAATGATTTGCCTCTATGAAAAGAATGCACACATCACAATGCAGTTGCTCTGAAAGCTTCTCTCCAGTTTTCGTCAGAAGACGTTTCCTTTCTCACCACAAGCCTCCGGGCACCACTTAATATCCCTTCACAGATTCCGCAAAGACAGAGTTTAAAAAGTTAACAATGTAGTGTAAGCTTTAACTCTCTGAAATGATTGCACATATCAGAGAGCAGTTTCTTCTAACGCATCTTTCTGGGTTTTATTTCAGGATGTTTCACTTATCGTCATAGTCTTCAATGCGCTGCAAAATATCACTTTTTCTGTTTTACAGGAACATGTTGAAACACTGCCTTATGAGAAAAGAGGCATAGCTGCCCGAGTGGAATGCACACATCACAAAGCACTTTCTCAGAAAATTTCCCTCCATTTTTTATCTCAAGCTATTTTGTATTTCCCCAAAGGCCTGTATGTGCTCCCGAAATTCTCTTCGCGAATCCGTCGTGGCGGAAACAGTATGGCGATTCCTCAAGGATCTAAACTAGATGTACCATATTATGTATCTACTGGGGGATATACCCAAGGATTATAAATTATGCTGCTATAAAGACTACATTACCGCGTGGCTGTTGCAGCACTATTCAATAACAAAGAACGCAGATCATTGGGCAGATTCGTTTAAGAAAATACTGACTGCGCTATACACTTATGATACCCCCACTACGGCTGCAAAAGGATGGTTGAACCACAAACTATGCGGCAAACATCTGCGAGCGAAAACCAAACACCGCGTATTCTCACACTCTAGGTGGAACTGAACAATGGACTCGGGAAGGGAACATCACACGGGGCCTATCATGGGGGAGGGAGAGGTTACTGGGAGTTATACCTGATGTAAATGGCGAGTTGATGGGTGCAGCAGACCAACATGGCACAGTATGTAACAAACCTGCACGTTATGCACATGTACCACAGCTTCAGGTACAATAATTGTTAGTAAAAAAAATTTCCTTTCTCACCCTGAAACTCGTCGCCACTTAATATCTCTTCACACATTCTAAAAACACAGTTTCAGCAGGCAATGTGGCTTTAACTCTCACAAAATGAATGCAGACGTCGAGAGCGGACTAGGTGAATTCTGAGTTTTATTTCAGAATATTTCACTTTTGCCGAGGCTTAATGCGCTAAAATAGCAAGTTTTACAGGAACAGTGGTCCGACTGCTTATGAAAAGAGGTGTAACTCTCTAGTGTAATGCACCGCACTCAGAAAGCAGTTCTCAGAAAGCTTCTCTCGGTTTTACCTGAAGATATGTCCTGTTGCTGAGCCTTAATGTGCTGCGAAGTTCCTTAGCAAAATCCATTGATGGCCTTGGTTTCAAGAAAACGGCGTAATAGAAAAGCTTTTATCTATGTGGATGAATAAGATATCTATCACAAAGCAATATCACAGAAATTCTTTCCAGTTTTGTCTGAAGATGTTTCCTTTTCCTGCCTCCCAAAGGTCCTCTGGTAGCACTGCTCCAATTCCCCAATCCTCTATGAGAAAGAAAGTGCGTCAACTCTGTGAGTGGAATGAGGCGATCACCATCACCAAATATTTATCCAGTATCTATCTGAGATATTTCTGTTTTTCACCATAAGCCTCAGCTCCAGTATCCCTTAGCTGACTAACGTAAAACTAGTGTTAGAATGCTGCTCAATGAAAACAGAAAGCTTAACTGTGTAAAATTAGGTCCACCGACCTAGAGCATTTTCAGTTGGTTTTATAGAATTACTTTCCAGCATATTCAAATACAATGTCCTTTCAGGGTTCTAGAAACAGTGATTTCAAACTGCTCAATCCAGAAAATGGTTACTCTATGAAAAGAATGCACATCACAATGCAGTTGCTCTGAAAGCTTCTCTCCAGTTTTACGTCAGAAGGCGTTTCCTTTCACCACAAGCCTCGGGCATTAATATCCCTTCACAGATTCATGAAGACAGGTTTAAAAGTTAACAAATGTAATTTGTGAAGCTTTAACTCTCTGAAATGATTAACATATCAGAGTAGTTTCTTCTAACATGCTGGGTTTTATTTCCAGGATGTTTCTTATCGTCATAGTCTTTAATGCGTAAAATATCCCACTTTTCTGTTTTACAGGAACATGTTAGGCACCCTTATGGAAAAGAGCCTGCCCAGTGGGAATGCACACATCACAAAACACTTTCTC
The DNA here is from genome assembly GCF_008728515.1 of Papio anubis. Classification (NCBI taxonomy): domain Eukaryota; kingdom Metazoa; phylum Chordata; class Mammalia; order Primates; family Cercopithecidae; genus Papio; species Papio anubis. Next base: position 63,674 of record NW_022164733.1, read on the forward strand.
AAGAAAATTTCCCTCCATTTTTATCTCAAGCTATTTTGTATTTCCCCAAGGCCTGTATGTGCTCCCGAGAATTCTGCCCCGAATCAAGTCCATGACACAGTTTCAAAACAGCATAATAGAAACAATGTCCTATCTATGCGAGATAGTCAGGAACATATCAGTTTGACGAGAAGTTTCTTTCAGGTTTGTATAGAATACTTCCTTTTGACCGTGGCAGCCATATATTCCCAAATACCCCTGGTAGCTTTTTCTCCAAATGCAATTCCCAGTCCTCTATGGGGAAAGAAGCGTATAACTCTGTGGAGTGAATGCACCGTCGCATCTCCTACCATTTTCTCCAATATCTATCTGAAGATATTTCCATTTACACCGTAAGCCTCAAAGCATGTCAAGTATCCCTTAGCTGACTAATCTAAAACCGTGTTAAAATAGTGCTCTATGAAAACAGAAGCTTAACTGTGTGAGTGGACTTCACATGACCTAGATCAGTTTCACAGAAAGTTTTCTTCAAGTTTTTATCGGAGGGTATTTCTTTTTCAGCATATTTTTAAGAGCGTTCGCATGTGTCCTTTCTCAGTTTCCACAGAAACAGTGATTTCAAACTGCTCTAGCCAAGGAATGATTTAACTCTATGAGATGAATACACACATCACAAAGCAGTTGCTCTGAAAGTTTCTCTCCAGTTTTCATCGGAAGATGTTTCCTTTCTCACCACAAGCCTCCAGGTGCCACTTAATATCCCTTCATAGTTTCCTCAAAGACAGAGTTTCTAAACTGGGCAATGTATTGTAAGCTTTAACTCTGTGAAATGAATGTACAGGTCAGAGAGCAGTTTCTTGGAACGCTTCTTTTTGGGGTTTATTTCAGTATACTTCAATTTTCACATTAGTCTTCAGTGTGTTGCAAAACATCACTTTTTCAGTTTTACATTAACAGTGTTCAAACACTGCCTTATAAGAAAATAGGTATAACCCCCTGAGTGGAATGCATTTCTTTCTCAACATATTCTTAAGAGCATTCCCAAATATCCTTTCTCAGGTTCCACAGAAACAGTGATTTCAAACTGCTCAATCCAAAGAATGATTTAGCTCTATGAGATGAATACACACATCACAATGCTGTTGCTCCGAAAGCTTCTCACCAGTTTTCATCGGAAGACATTTCCTTTGTCACCACAAGCCTCTGGGCGATATTCAATATCCCTTCACAGGTTCCTCAACCACAGAGTTTCCAAAATCGGCAACGCAGTATCAGCTTCAACTCTCTGCAATGAACGCACACGTCAGAGAGCAGTTTTTTGGAACGCTTCTTTCTGGTTTTACTTCAGGATATTTCACTTTTTGCCATAGTCTTCAATGCACTGCAATATGTCACTTTTTCAGTTTTACAGGAACAGTGTTCACACACTGCCTTATGAGAAAGGAGGTATACCACCCTGTGTGGAATGCACACATCACAAAGCAGTTTCTCAGAAATTTTCTCTCCAGTTTTTATCTGAAGTTATCTCCTATTTCCCCACAGGCCTGATTGTGCTCCCAAATGTCCCTTCGCAAATCCATCCATGACGCACTTTAAAGCTGCGTAATAGAAAGAAAGTGTCATTAATGTGAGATGAATACACATATCTATCACAAAGCAGTTTAACAGAAAGCTGCTTACCAGTTTTTGTATGAGGATATTTCCTCCTTCACCATATCCGTCCCTATATGAGAAAAAAAGTATAACTCTGTGAGTGGAATGCACACGTCACAAAGCAGCTCCTCGGAAATCTTCTCTCCAGTAACTACGTGAAGATATTTCCATATTCACCATAAGCCTCAAAGCGCTCCCGTGTATCCCTTAGCTGACTACTCTAAAACAGTGTTAGAATACTGCTCAATGAAAACAGAAGCTTAACTGTGTGAGAGGACATCACATGACCTAGAGCAGTTTCACAGAAAGATTTCTTCTAGTTTTTATCGGAGGGTATTTCCTTTTCAGCATATTCTGAAGAGCATTCCCAAATGTCCTTTCTCAGGTTCCACAGAAACAGTGATTTCAAACTGCTCAATCCAAAGAATGACTTATTTCTATGAGATGAATACACACATCACACAGCAGTTGCTCTGAAAGCTTCTCTCCAGTTTTCATCCGAAGACAGTACTTTTCTCACCACAAGCCTCTGAGCGCCACTTAATATCCCTTCACAGATTCCTCAAAGACAGAGTTTCCAACCTGAGCAATGTAGTGTAAGCTTTAACCATCTGATATGAATGCACACGTCAGAGAGCTGTTTCGTGCAATGCTTCTTTCTGTGTTTTATTTCAGAATTTTCGCTTTTTGCCATAGTCTTACTTGCACTGCAAAATATCTCTTTTTCAGTTTTACAGGAACAGTGTTAAAACACTGCCTTATGAGAAAAGAGGAATAACTCCTTGAGTGGAATGCACACATCCCAAAGCAGTTTCATAGAAAGCTTCTCTCCAGTTTTTATTGGGAGATATTTTCTATTTCCAAACAGGTCTGAATGTGCTGCCGAATGTCCCTTCACGAATCCGTTCATGACGCAGTTTCAAAACTGCATAAGAGAAAGAACGTTTATCTATGTGAGATGAATAGACATATGTATCACAAAGCAGTTTCACAGACATCTTCCTTCCACTTTTAGTCTGAGGATTCTTCCTTTTTCACCATAGCCATCCATATACTCCCGAATGCCCCATGGTAGCTTTTTCTCCAAATGGTATTCTCCAATCCTCTATGAGAAGAAGGTATAACTCTTTGAGTGGAACACACACGTCACAAAGCAGCTCCTCAGAAATCTTCTCTCCAGTATCGATCTGAAGACATTTCCATCTACACCATAAGCCTCAAAGCGCTCCTGAGTATCCCTTAGCTGACTAACCCAAAACAGTGTTAGAATAGTGCTCAATGAAAACAGAAGCTTAACTGTACGAGTGGAATTCACGTGGTCTAGAGCAGTTTCACACAAAGTTTCTTTACAGTTTTTGTCAGAGGGTATTTATTCTTCAGCATATTCTTATGAGCGTTCCCAAAAGTCCTTTCTGAGGTTCCACAGAAACAGTAATTTCAAACTGCTCAGTCCAAAGAATCATATAACTCTATGACATGAATACACACATCATAAAGCAGTTGCTGTGAAAGCCTCTCTCCAGTTTTCATCGGAAGACGTTTCCTCTCTCACCTCAAGCCTCCGGGCGACACTTAATATCCCTTTACAGATTTTTCAAAAAAAGAGTTTCCAAACTGGGCAAAGTAGTGCAAGCTTTACTTCTCTGAGATGAATGCACACGTAAGAGGGCAGTTTCTTGGAATGTTTCTTCCTGGGTTTTATTTCCAGATATTTCACTTTTCACCATGTTCTTCATTGCGCTGCAAAATATCCCTTTTTCAGTTTTACAGGAACAGTGTTCAAACACTGCCTTATGAGAAAAGAGTTATAACTCCTTGAATGGAATGCACACGTCACAAAGTTGTTTCTCGGAAAGTTTCTCTCCAGTTTTTATCTGAAGATATCTGCTATTTCCCCACAGGCCTGAATGTGCTCCCGAATGTCCCTTCGCAAATCCGTCCATGACGCAGTTTCAAAACTGCATAATAGAAAGAAAGTTATATCTATGTGAGATGAATAGAGATATCTATCACAAAGCAGATCCACAGAAAGCTTTTTCCTGTTTTTGTCTGAGGATATTTCTTTTTCACCATAGCCGTCCATATACTCCCGAATTTCCCCTGGTAGATTTTTCTCCAAACAGGATTTCCCAATCCTCTATGAGAAGAAAAGTATAACTTTGTGAGTGGAATGCACACATCACAAAGCGGCTCCTTGGAAATGTTCTCTCCAGTATCTATCTGAAGATATTTCCGTTTTCACCGTAAGCCTCAAAGCGCTCCCGAGTATCCCTTAGCTGACTATCCCCAAACAGTCTTAGAATACGTGTCAATGAAAACAGAAGCTTAACTGTGCGAGTTGAATTCACGTGACCTAGAGCAGTCTCACAGAATGTTTCCTTCTGGTTTTATCAGAGGGTATTTCTTTTTCAGCATATTCTTAAGAGCATTTCAAATGTCCTTTCTCAGGTTCCACAGAAGCAGTGATTTCAACTCTTCAATCCAAAGAATCATTTAACTCTATGAGATGAATACACGCATCACAAAGCAGTTGCTCTGAAAGCTTCTCTCCAGTTTTCATTGACAGATGTTACCTGTCTCACCACAAGCCTCTGGGCGCCACTAAATATCCCTTCACTGATTCCTCAAAGACAGAGTTTCCAAACTGGGCAACGTAGTGTAAGCTTTAAATCTCTGAAATGAATGCACACATTAGAGAACAGTTTCTTGGAACGCTTGTTTCTGGATTTTAATTCAGGATATTTCACTTTTTACCATAGTCTTCAATGTGTTGCAACATATCACTTTTTCAGTCTTACAGGAACTGTGTTGAAACACTGCCTTATGAGAAAAGAGGTATAACTCCCTGAGTGGAATGCACACATCACAAAGCAGTTTCATGGAAAGCTTCTATCTAGTTTTTATCTGAAGATATCTTCTATTTCCCCACAGGCCTGAATGTGCTGCCGAATGTCCCTTCACAAATCCAACCATGACGCAGTTTCAAAATCACGTAATAGAAAGAAAGTTTTATCTATGTGAGATGGATAGACATATCTATCACAAAACAGTTTCACAGAAAGCTTCTTTTCACTTTTTGTCTGAAGGTATTTCCTTTTTCACCATGGCCGTCCATATACTCCCAAAAGTACCCTGGTAGCTTTTTCGCCAAACGGGATTCCCCAATCCTCTTTGAGTAGAAAAGTATATCTCCGTGAGTGGAATGCACACGTCACAAAGCAGATCCTTGGAAATCTTCTCTCCATTATATATCTGAAGATATTTCCGTTTTCACCGTAAGCCTCAAAG
>NW_022164734.1:0-1953 GCF_008728515.1 Papio anubis
AAAATCCTTTCCAGACAAGCAAATGCTGAGGGATTTTGTCACCACCAGGCTTGCCTTACATGAGCTCCTGAAGGAAGCACTAAATATGGAAAGGAAAAACTGGTACCAGCCACCGCAAAAATACACCAAAATGTAAAGACCAATGATACCATGAAGAAACTGCATCAACTAATGCGCAAAATAACCAGCTAGCATCATGATGACAGGATCAAATTCACACATAAAAATATGAACCTTAAATGTAAATGGGCTAAATGCCCCAATTAAAAGACACAGACTGGCAAATTGGATAAAGAGTCAAGACCCATTGATGTACTGTATTCAGGAGACCCATCTCACGTGCAAAGACACTCATAGGCTGAAAATAAAAGGATGTAGGAATATTGACCAAGCAAATGGAAAGAAAAAAAAAAAAAGCAGGGGTTGCAATCCTAGTCTCTGATAAAACAGACTTTAAACCAACAAAGATCAAAAAAGATCTTTTAAACCAACAAAGATCAATGCAACAATAAGAGCTAACTATCCTAAATATATATGCGCCCAATACGGGAGCACCCAGATTCACAGAACAAGTTCTTAGAGACCTACAAAGAGACTTAGACTCCCACACAATAACAGTGGGAGACTTTAACACCCCACTGCCAATATTAGACAGATCAAGGAGACAGAAAATTAACAAGGATATTCAGGACTTGAACTCAGCTCTGGACCGAGTGGACCTAATAGACATCTATAGAAGTCTCCACCCCAAATCAACAGAATATACATTCTTCTCAGCACTGTATAGCACTTATTCTAAGGTCGACCACATAATTGGAAGTAAAACATTCCTCAGCAAATGCAGAAGAATGGAAATCATAACAAACAGTCTCTCAGACCACAGTGCAATCAAATTAGAACTCAGGATTAAGAAACTCACTAAAAACCGCATAACTACATGGAAACTGAACAACCTGCTCCTGAATGATTACTGGGTAAATAACAAAATTAAGGCAGAAATCAAGAGGTTCTTGAAACCAATGAGAACAAAGAGACAATGTGCCAGAACCTCTGGGACACGTAAAGGCCTCCCTCTCTCCTCCCTGGAGACAAAGATTCTGAGGATGCTTCTTGAAGGCACCTCAGAAGGTCTCATTGCCCACATGCATGGCCCATTCAAAAACCTCTCCTCGTGTCAACTTTTCCTCCTTCCCTCCTGGATCCTCAGTTCTGCTCCTAGAATCACTTCCCACACAAACCCTCTGCACCAGAACACTGCCTCTGGCTCTTCCTTCACAGGACCCCAGGCTACAACAGGCTACTTTAGGCAGCATCATGGCCTGCATCTTTGTGCTAAGAGTAATGGGAAGCCATTGGAGGGTTGGAAGCAGGTGCTCGATCAAATCTATATTCTTAGGTGGGCACGGTGGCTCATGCCTGTAATTGCAGCCCATTGGAAGGCCAAGGTGAACAGATCACTTGAGCTGAGGAGTTTGAGACCAGCCTGGGCAATGTGGCACACAAGGATGGTCCCAGTTACTGAGGGGGTCAGAGCCCAGGGGAGCCTCCATCAGCACCACAAAGGCACAGCCATTCATGTTGATTGGACCCAAGTCTCTAGAATACAAGACGGGGAGAGCCGGGTGGACCTGAGATATCACCTTGTCCAGCCCCCTTCTATAGCTGATGAGGAAACTGAGACTCAGAGAGGCGAGGTCTGGTGATCACAAGTGGGATTCAACTCCTGGACACACCTCAAGGTTCCTTGACCTGTTTCTGGCATCTCCTTTCGTTTTTTTATTTCTTCCCAAATTAACCTCTTTCCAACACAGCATTTCAAGTTTCCCTGGAACTTCATCGGCCCATCAGTGTCCCCGGGTCTGAAGATCACTGGCTACTTGCCAAGGCCCCCACGACTCTGCTGCCATCACAACCACCATCACCACCGTTACGAGAAAAACTTGAGACTGATGG
>NW_022164735.1:0-1952 GCF_008728515.1 Papio anubis
CTCATTCCATCAACTTGGAGTCCAGGGCAGGCTGTCTCTTGCTCAGGGTCAGTGGACAGTGAATGGGGGCTGGGACCCAGATTTTCAGACTCCATATCAAATATCTTTTATCCTCTAAGTGCTGGATGGTACAATTAGTAAGCATCTTTTAAGTTCTATTACCAGGAGCCTTAAAATGCTTACGCCGGCCAAGTGTGGTGGTTCACACTTGTAATCCCAGCACTTTGGGAGGCATAGGTGAACGGATCATTTGAGGATAGGAGTTCGAGACCAGCCTGGCCAATATGGTGAAATCCCGTCTCTACTAAAAACACAAAAAAATTAGCCGGGTGTGGTGGTGGGCACCTGTAATCCCAGCCACTCAGGTGGCTGAGGCAGGAGAGTCGCTCGAACCCAGGAGGCGGAGGTTGCAGTGAGCCAAGATCACACCATTGCAATCCAGCTTGGGCAAAAAGAGCAAAATTTCGTCTCAAAAAAAAAAAAAAAATGCTTGTGCCAAGTGAGCTCGCTACCCAGCACACTGAAGCAAAGCTCTCCTTCCACCCTGCCGGAGTCTAACCTAGGCTGATGGACTTGGCCTGGGGCTGCCACCATGGAAACCATGAGAAATCAGTCAGGCAAAGTTGGACTCAAACTGTTTTTATTTTTTTTTTAATTTTATGATTCATCTTTTAATGCTGAATCTGTTTCTGTTGTTGCTTAAAAGTTAGCTTTTAAAGACTGTAAATAAATGTACAGAATTGGGATTATGCTATAATAAAGTTGTCTATTTTATGTATTATGGACGTTTTCCCTCATTATACATTCTTCTGCAACATTTTGAATGTCTACAAAATGTTCTGTTTTATAGGTTTACCCTAATTGATTCAATCAGTGTCCAATTGTTGGTGGTTTTCAATTGTTTACAATGTTTTATTTTATTGTGAAATCATCTTACTTCAACAAATTCCTAAATGTGGTCCTTTAATTTGGGACTTTTTTCTTTTTTTCTTTCTTTTTTTTAGATAAAGTGTTGCTCTCTTGCCCAGGTTGGAGTGCAGTGGTGTGATCATGGTTCACTGCAGCCTTAGCCTCCTGGGCTCAATGTAATCCTTCCACCCCAGCCTTCCAAGAAGCTGGGACTGCAGACAGGTGCCACCATGCCTGGCTATTTTTTTTTTTTTTTTTTTTTGGTAGAGACAGGGTCTCACTTTGTTCCCCAGGCTGGTCTTGAACTTCTAGGCTCAAGGAATCCTCCTGCCTTGGCCTCCTAAAGTGTTGGGATTACAGGTATAAGCCACCACACCTGGCCTAACTTGGGACTTTTGAAAAAACCAAGACATTTTTGGAAATAAGTCAGTATTTTGGCTGAATTAGATAAAAGATGACATAATAATGGCAAATCCCATACATGACTCATTCTGGTGCCTCAACGGAGGTTTCATCTTGTGAAGTTATGTTGAGCTCCCACTCATAGCTGGGAAACCCAGGAGGGACAGGGACGCCTGGGTGTGGTGGCTGCCTCTGGACACGGGACATAGGTTTGCACTCCGCTTCCCTCTGCCTCCCTCGGGGCCCAGCTGGTCACTGGCCGACTTGAGCCGTGAACACTTCTCTGCTCTTCCTGCCACCCTGCTGCTACGCCTTATCTTCAGCTTCGCACATCCACGGAGACCTCACCCTCTCTTGGAATGCATTTGCTTTGGGTTTCCAGCCCATTAGTCTTGCAACTTGAGTGTTGTAAATGTGCAGCCAGACAAAGCTGTCAGGATGTACAAGGGCCAGAGGGAGGCCACTCAAACTCCACCCGTGCTGTGGCCCTCTCTGGTGGGCTTGTGGCCTCTGTCCTGTGGTCCCAGCCGTGGGTCCAGTTCCAGCTGGAAGAAGTCAGGAAGGGAAAAGAGGACAGGCGCCTGCTCCTGAAGGCACTGTGTGGACACTGCCTGTTCCCTGTACCTTCACATCTGGTGCCA
>NW_022164736.1:0-1952 GCF_008728515.1 Papio anubis
CCTGGCTAATTTTTGTATTTTAGTAGAGGTGGGGTTTTCGCCGTGTTGGCCAGGCTGGTCTCGAACTCCTGACCTCAGGTGATCTGCCCACCTTGGCCTCCCAAAGTACTGGGATTACAGGCAGGAGCCACCACGCCCGGCTGGCAGGTACAATTCTGAGGACCCCAGGGCTCAGTCCCACAAGACTGTCCCCACTGCAGAGGCCGGTTCCATGGGTGTGAGTTCTCGGTTCCAACAGTCCAACTGTAATCCGGACATGGTTGGCTCATCAGGGAAATGCTGTTAATCATCTCTGGGTTTAAAGGGAAGCACTTAGAGCCACTCAAATCAGATTGGAGACACTGAATTTGGAAACTATCCAGTGTCTAACAGGAGGCTAGCCGTCTGATTCCTTAGGGAGCGAATGACCTCAGCAGAGGGTGGATTTTATCGCAGGAAAGGATGAGAGGAGGTGAGGGGGAATGCCTCATTGGAAGTGACACCTAATTACCAGTTTCCCATCCTGTTTTCAGGCCCTGCAAAATAGAGTCCTTCTGGGTATCTGGTCTACCCTTCACCTGCAAATGCAAGACATACATACAAACAGGGTAAATCAGGGCTGTTTCCTCAGCTTAATCACGAGCTCCTGTAAGGGCAGAAAATGACTCTCGCGTTGTGATGCTCCATTTCCCACTCCTGCTTAGTTATTCGGGAGCTGTTGATGGGTGACACTTGCCTCAGAATTGCGGTGACTTTCAATACCCCTAAGTGTAGAATTTAAGGAGGAAGGCCTCTGCACAGAATGATAATCATATTGGGGGGGGGGGATTGCTGCCTGGAAAACAGGTATATATCTTAGATGAGAAAACACCTTACTGAGACTCTCAGAAAAGAACTTGTGAGGGGATAGTTTTTGCTAAAACATACCCATTGTCCGATGATGAAGGAATGGATGAGCAGAAAGGGAAGGAGGTGACTTCTCATCTCATCTGGGATATACATGCCCTCGCTTCAGGGATGAGAGGTGTTCCTGGAAAGGTAACTGCAAATTGGAATTTTTATAGCCCGAACCACCTTTTCCATTACTTTCCCTGCAAAAATGAGTCCTCGGAATATTCTTAGGCTCTAGGATGTAATAAAACCGCAGCTAAGGCTCTAGCACATTTTTTCACGTTATCGCTTTTTAGCTGAAACTGACCGTTTTCTTATATTAAAAAAATCACATTCCGAAAAACATGACATAAACTAGCTGGGGTTATTTCTCCGTGTGGTACAATCATTTCAGTGTCAACAACCGTTTACTGGAGAGCCTGTAAGTTTGGGGCACCTGGCTAAGCATTTTCACACAGTATCTCATTTGGCTGCCACCCCAATTCTGTGAGCTAGATATTACCTCCATTTTGGGAGAGGTAATAATAAAGTTTAGGAAAATTGAGGAAGGGATCCCTGTTCATGAAGCAGCAGTGGCAGAGCTGGAATTGAAACTCAGGTTTGAGCAAGTGTGGGCCTGGATACTTCACCTCTACCACAGCTGCCTAATTTAAAGTGTTAAAATAAGAAACGCAAACAACAATAACCCCAACAGTAACAACCTCAGCGATGATCTGAGATAGGACGCGGCCCCAGTTTCTAACAGGTTGCTCTCTCAAGGATCCTTTAAGAAGGTAAGGAAACCAGCTTTTGCCGTTCAGACCTCAGGTCCAAACTCTTTCTGAAATCTGCTGCCCAACATAACAGCTTGGGCAAGACTGAATGGGTGATAAGACAATGACCCAACTACTCAAAGCCAATCTGGAAAGGACCAGGAGGAGTGTACATCTCTAGCACACATGTGAAGAGTGAAAGAGCTCAGCTGCTGAAACTCCTGAAGGCCTGAGGGGTCCAGGAAGCCCAAGCTAGCACATCCAGCGATTGACTCTCACATGTGCTTTGCTTTGCTTTGCTTTTTTTTTTTTTTTTTTTTTTTTTTTTTT
>NW_022164737.1:0-1952 GCF_008728515.1 Papio anubis
CCTGGCTAATTTTTGTATTTTAGTAGAGGTGGGGTTTTCGCCATGTTGGCCAGGCTGGTCTCGAACTCCTGACCTCAGGTGATCTGCCCACCTTGGCCTCCCAAAGTACTGGGATTACAGGCAGGAGCCACCACGCCCGGCTGGCAGGTACAATTCTGAGGACCCCAGGGCTCAGTCCCACAAGACTGTCCCCACTGCAGAGGCCGGTTCCATGGGTGTGAGTTCTCGGTTCCAACAGTCCAACTGTAATCCGGACATGGTTGGCTCATCAGGGAAATGCTGTTAATCATCTCTGGGTTTAAAGGGAAGCACTTAGAGCCACTCAAATCAGATTGGAGACACTGAATTTGGAAACTATCCAGTGTCTAACAGGAGGCTAGCCGTCTGATTCCTTAGGGAGCGAATGACCTCAGCAGAGGGTGGATTTTATCGCAGGAAAGGATGAGAGGAGGTGAGGGGGAATGCCTCATTGGAAGTGACACCTAATTACCAGTTTCCCATCCTGTTTTCAGGCCCTGCAAAATAGAGTCCTTCTGGGTATCTGGTCTACCCTTCACCTGCAAATGCAAGACATACATACAAACAGGGTAAATCAGGGCTGTTTCCTCAGCTTAATCACGAGCTCCTGTAAGGGCAGAAAATGACTCTCGCGTTGTGATGCTCCATTTCCCACTCCTGCTTAGTTATTCGGGAGCTGTTGATGGGTGACACTTGCCTCAGAATTGCGGTGACTTTCAATACCCCTAAGTGTAGAATTTAAGGAGGAAGGCCTCTGCACAGAATGATAATCATATTGGGGGGGGGGGATTGCTGCCTGGAAAACAGGTATATATCTTAGATGAGAAAACACCTTACTGAGACTCTCAGAAAAGAACTTGTGAGGGGATAGTTTTTGCTAAAACATACCCATTGTCCGATGATGAAGGAATGGATGAGCAGAAAGGGAAGGAGGTGACTTCTCATCTCATCTGGGATATACATGCCCTCGCTTCAGGGATGAGAGGTGTTCCTGGAAAGGTAACTGCAAATTGGAATTTTTATAGCCCGAACCACCTTTTCCATTACTTTCCCTGCAAAAATGAGTCCTCGGAATATTCTTAGGCTCTAGGATGTAATAAAACCGCAGCTAAGGCTCTAGCACATTTTTTCACGTTATCGCTTTTTAGCTGAAACTGACCGTTTTCTTATATTAAAAAAATCACATTCCAAAAAACATGACATAAACTAGCTGGGGTTATTTCTCCGTGTGGTACAATCATTTCAGTGTCAACAACCGTTTACTGGAGAGCCTGTAAGTTTGGGGCACCTGGCTAAGCATTTTCACACAGTATCTCATTTGGCTGCCACCCCAATTCTGTGAGCTAGATATTACCTCCATTTTGGGAGAGGTAATAATAAAGTTTAGGAAAATTGAGGAAGGGATCCCTGTTCATGAAGCAGCAGTGGCAGAGCTGGAATTGAAACTCAGGTTTGAGCAAGTGTGGGCCTGGATACTTCACCTCTACCACAGCTGCCTAATTTAAAGTGTTAAAATAAGAAACGCAAACAACAATAACCCCAACAGTAACAACCTCAGCGATGATCTGAGATAGGACGCGGCCCCAGTTTCTAACAGGTTGCTCTCTCAAGGATCCTTTAAGAAGGTAAGGAAACCAGCTTTTGCCGTTCAGACCTCAGGTCCAAACTCTTTCTGAAATCTGCTGCCCAACATAACAGCTTGGGCAAGACTGAATGGGTGATAAGACAATGACCCAACTACTCAAAGCCAATCTGGAAAGGACCAGGAGGAGTGTACATCTCTAGCACACATGTGAAGAGTGAAAGAGCTCAGCTGCTGAAACTCCTGAAGGCCTGAGGGGTCCAGGAAGCCCAAGCTAGCACATCCAGCAATTGACTCTCACATGTGCTTTGCTTTGCTTTGCTTTTTTTTTTTTTTTTTTTTTTTTTTTTTT
>NW_022164738.1:0-1951 GCF_008728515.1 Papio anubis
GTAGAGATGGGGTTTCACCATGTTGGCCAGGCTGGTCTCAAACTCCTGGCCTCAAGTGATCCTTCAGCCACGGCCTCCCAAAGTGTTAGGATTATAGGCATGAGCCACCGCACCAGCCCTACTTTCCAATTTTTAGAAATCTATCCCAGTGCCTTTTCTATTTATCATGTTTTTTTTTTTTTTTTTTTTTTTTTAAACCATCTTTCCCCTAGATTGATGATATATTTAACGAAATCAAATTTGGTGAATATGTGGACACTGGAAAGCTAATCGACAAGATCAACTTGCCAGATTTCCTCAAAGTGTACCTTAACCACAAGCCACCTTTTGGTAACACCATGAGTGGCATCCACAAAAGTTTTGAGGTGCTCGGTTATACCAACTCCAAAGGGAAAAAGGCCATTCGAAGAGAGGACTTCCTGAGACTGCTCGTTACTAAAGGTAAGCACATACATCAGGATGTCTGGTAACATGCTGGGGCCATTCCCAGTGTGGAGAACTGTGTTTGGGGAGCCAGCCCTTGTGAGAGCTCCAACTTTCATGAAAGAGGTGATTTGACCGGATTGGAGCCATGAGGGGTCTGGCTGACCCAACTGCATCCCTGGCAAGTACGAGGTAATGGGAGGGACCTGGAGCTAGAAAGCAGAAGAATGTGATTTGTGATGCAGCTACCTGAGCCTCAGCAAGACTTGTCATCCTCACTTGTAAAATGGGAATAAAAACGCCAGCTGATCCATCTCCCTGGGCTGTCATAAGATTTGTGTTGGGGCCGGGTGCAGTGGCTAATGCCTATAATCCCAGCACTTCGGGAGGCCGAGGAGGGCAGATCGCTTGAGGTCAGAAGTTCAAGACCAGTCTGGCCAATGTGGTGAAACCCCATCTCTACTAAAAATACAAAAATTAGCCGGGTATGGTGGCATGTGCCTGTAATCCCAGCTATTTGGGAGGCTGAGGCAGGAGAATTGCTTGAACCTGGGAGGTGGAGGTTGCAGTGAGCCAAGATTGTGCTACTGCAGTTCAGCCTGGGTGACAGAGGGAGACTGTCAAAAAAAAAAAAAAAGAAAAGAAAAAAAATAATTTGGATTGCATTTGTGAAACGCAACCACACCAAAGTAGACTTTTTAATTTTTACCTACTATGTTTATCATTATTGTACATGAGGATGTCAAGTAAACTCTCAGGATGACAGTTTCATCTTAGTCCTAGTGGGTGGTTCTGAAAAGAGGGAATTTGAAATGAAGCAGAGCCTGGTCCCCGCAGCATGCTGCCCTGTTTCTCTACACCCGCCCCACGTATGCGTATGTTCCCTGCCTGGAGGACCCTGTTTAACACCATTAGGAAGCATATGTGACAGTATCATGGGACTCTAGATCATTTCTGTGTCTAAAGAAAAGGGGCTGGGCGCAGTGGCTCACACCTGTAATCCCAGCAGTTTCAGAGGCTGAGGCAGGAAGATCACTGAGCCCAGGACTTCGAGACCAGCCTGGCCCAATGTAGCAAGACTTCATCTCCCCCGGGGAAGTTTTTGTTTTTGTTGGTTTTTTTTTTTTTTTTTTTTTGAGACGGAGTCTCGCTTTGTCGCCCAGGCTGAACTGCAGTGGTGTGATCTCAGCTCACTGTGACCTCTGCCTCCAGGGTTCAAGCAATTCTCCTGTCTCAGCCTCCCAAGTAGCTGGGATTACAGGCATGCGCTACCACACCCGGCTAATTTTTGTATTTTTAGTAGAGATGGGGTTTCACCATGTTGGCCAGGTTGGTCTCAAACTCCTGACCTCAAGTGATACGCCCACCTTGGCCTCTGCAAGTGCTGGGATTACAGGCATCAGCCACCACACCCAGCCTAAACTTTTTTTTTTTAATTGAGTAAAAGAAAAAAAAATAGTGGGATAATTCTCTTTAAGACTTCTGAATAATCACCCTAAGCCCTGACAGTATGCTTAGCCTCAAGAGC
>NW_022164739.1:0-1950 GCF_008728515.1 Papio anubis
GGGACAGGCTACATGGAGGGCTTTTACACTCATTTAGAAAATTATAATTTTGATATAATGGTAGTTTAAGAATGTTGGCCACATAATACATAACACAGTCAGCCCTTCACATCCATGGGTTCCAATTGCTACAGATTCAACCAACGGCAGAAAGAAAATATTTGAAATAGTAATAATACAACAGTTTAAAAAGTACAAATGAAAAAACAATACAGTACACAACTATTTGCATAGTATTTATATTGCATTAGATGTCAAGAGTAATCTAGAGATGATTTAAAGTACATAGGAAGATGGGCATAGGTTATATGCAAATAACACACCATTTTACATAAGAAACTTCAACATCTGCAGATTTTAGTATCCACAGGGGTTGGGGATGTCCTGGAATCAATCCCTGCAGACACTGAGGGGAGATTGTACTCATCAGTATTAGCCAGCACTAAGTCAGCACACAAAACATTTGCTTTATGTAGTTTTTATCTGTACTATATTTCAAAATTAAAAAGTTTTCATTAAAAGAGGTAGATAAGCACACTATTAGGAGTCCTCTACTCTGTAATGGTGAAATAGTTTGACAAAATGTTGGAAAGAAAGAGCATTTTTTCTGGGAGAAAAAAAGGAGGAATTACTATGAGGGAAAAATGATATGAAAAGCAAAAATGTTAAAACATAAGGGAAATACCAAAAGATTAAACCACTGCACCATACATGGAAAAGGGCTATATTTTGGCATTACTGTAGTTGGTACCATTTCTGATCAGTGTGGAGATGGGAGGTACAGGAGAATATTCTAGGCTCTAGCTTATAGATATCAGAAGTATAACTACAATGTAATAGAACTGATTCACTACACCACCCTTCCAAACACATATCCAAAAAATGTCATTCCATGTAGTTCCTGTGAGCAGACTACACACTTATTCTAATTGTCTTGCCATTGATCAAAGTAGTTTGGAACTACACTTTCTAAACTGCCTTCAGAAATAATTTAGTTATAGGTGCAAAATAATCGGTCTTATGACTTTATTGTCACACCATCATTTGAGTAAGATCTGTATTTCCCAGCCCAATCACACAAAATATTCACAAAATTTTGGTCATTTCCAAAAATCAGATCCACTCTTGAAAGGCAAAGATTTGCCACCAGTGAAGACATTCTAAAGAATGTGCCGTATCTGTGAAGGAAACTCAGAGGAGTTCCAAAAATGTTTTGGGCAGTGGCAGTGTCACTGCAATGAGTACTTAACCTCCTCAAGTGACTTAGAAGAAAAGAAGTCATTTTTATCATAAAATGGGATATGATTAAAGTAAGTCTTTATTATTTTATGATAATTTTTAAATATTTACTTGGACTTTGTCTAAAAAGAAAAACTTCCTACTATAATATTTTTCAAGGATAAGACAGATAAAAAGGTTTGCTTGGGAAGAACTGTGTCATGTTGAATGATAATCAGGAAAGGGCCTCTTTATTCTCTTATACCTGTTTTAGACAGGAAAACATGCTATTTGGTAGGTTAAAAAAAACCCAACTTCATGAACTAAACACTTACCCATGTCATTAATAAAGATGAAGAATAATAAGAAGATAAGTACATTGAATTTCCAAACATCAAAACGAAACTAAGAATAACTGAAATCTGAAAAAAAAGTGAAAAAATACATTTTATGGTTATTACATATATTGGCATAATGCATATTTTGTAGGTATATAGCCATTTCTTTTTTTTTTTTTTTTTTTTTTTTTGAGACGGAGTGTCGCTCTGTTGCCCAGGCTGGAGTGCAGTGGCCGGATCTCAGCTCACTGCAAGCTCCGCCTCCCAGGTTTACACCATTCTCCTGCCTCAGCCTCCCGAGTAGCTGGGACTACAGGCGCCCGCCACCTCGCCCGGCTAGTTTTTTGTATTTTTTAGTAGAGACGGGGTTTCACCGGGTTAGCCAGGATAGTCT
>NW_022164740.1:0-1950 GCF_008728515.1 Papio anubis
TGATTTATTATGCGATTGTTTTAAATTCAGTTTTTCATTCATTCGAGCTTCTCAAAGCTAGATTAAACAATTTCGGTTTTTTTTTTTTTTTTTTAGACAGGGCCTCATTCTGTTTCCCAGGCTGGAGTGCAGTGGTGCAATCACAATTCACTTCAACCTCGACCTCCCAGGCTTAGGTGATCCTCCCACCTCAGCCTCCTGAGTAGCTGGGACTATACGTGCATGCCACCGTGCATGGCTAATTTTTTGTATTTCTACAGAGACGAGGTCCTCCCTGTGTTGCCCTGGCTGGTCTCAAACTTCTGGGCTCAAGCAGTCCCCCTGTCTTGGCCTCTCAAAGCACGGGGGTTACAGGGATGAGCCACCGCCCTGGGCCTTAAGTTAACTGATTACAATAGAGAACTGGAGCGTGTAGTTGAGCCTCCCTTTGGTCAGGCACAGCCACCTTAGTGTGTGTGTGTGTCCTCATTGCCCTTCTGATCCTGAGCTCCGAGGAATGAGGCTGTCTTGGGAGTGCTGTGGTTCTAGTCTCGTGATGGGTGAGTGACGCCGGCTGAGCTGATCGAGGTCACCCTGGCGAAGGGAGCCGGGGCAGGGACGAGAAAGCTGCCGGGGATCCCTCTGTGGACCCCTGAAGGGAGAGGGACCGAGATGTGAACATGGCAGCTGTTTTCTCCAGAGCCCTGCTTACTGACAGCCAAACAGGGTGAATCCTGAGAAGGTTTGGATTTGGGTCTGAACTGGGTTCATCTGGCCATAGAACAGGAGCTGGTGACAAACTCGGGAAATGAGGGCGTGAGGCGACTTGACGTGGATGGCTCCGGGTCGCTCCAGCCACTGTCCTGAAGCCGTCGGAGGCTGAGGACGTGTGGGAGTGAGCGTCTCTTCCCTGTCCGGCCACACCCTCTGTGACCCGTGACGCCTGGCCCTGGGCAGCATTTATGTTTGGGGTCTGTGGATGGCTCCAGTTGTTCAGTCAATTTGGTGATTCTCATGGGGCGAATGTGCCCCAGGGGATGTTTGCACCATCCAGGGAGGTTTCTGATTAGAACTGGGAGAAGGGATGTTCCCAGCACCTGGGGCTGGAGACAAGGGACGCTGCGGAAAATTCCTCCAAGCACAGGGCAAGCGCCATAGTAGGCGTCTGGCTCAGGACCTGGCCATGTTGTGCTTCAGAAGCCCTGGGTGGATCTGATGTGGTGAAGTCGTCATCTTTGGACACGTGTGTCCTCATCCTCATGATTTCCTTCTTGCCAGCATTGATGCTTAGCTGACGCCACAGCCCCTCAGAATCTATGCGGTGCTGGCGAGTGGGTCTTCCCGGCAGAGCAGAATGAATGAAATACCTCAGAGCAGGTGTTACACATTCTCAGGATATGGCTGCAGGGAGTTTCAGTTGAACTTGCATTCCTTAGCGCTGGCTGGTGCATTACTCTGTCCTGTAAGTTTGATCAGGTCACATCAGAAACACAGTAGGTGGGTACCACGCTGCTGTCAGGTGTCGCGAAGGTGGTGGTGACCACAGCCTTGTAATTCCTTGTCATCATGGCCCCACCACAGACCCAGGGGCCCAGCTGTGTGTGGTCTTGAGAGTTGTATGCTTTTCTGGGCAGGGTCTCCCCCGTCTTGAAGCTTCCCTCCCCTTTTTTGGAGACTGAAGGAAGGAAAAAGAGAAGCGATAGGGAAGAGGGGAGAGAGGATTGGCAGCAATGTGGCCATTCCCACAGATTTCAATGTGGAGTTAAGGAGCCGAGACCCCCCCCACCTGCCCTCTTGTGTGCCTCAGGCCCCTCCTGGCCCCAGGTCACCCACACCCTCTGGCTTCCAGCGAGAGCTTCTTGGAGAAGCAGGCAGTTCCCTGCAGCCAGTCTTGGTCCAGCCAGTCTTGGTCAGTCCTGAGCTAGGGTATTCCACAGTAAAGGAGTGACATCACCTGTCTGAAAAGCATAA
>NW_022164741.1:0-1950 GCF_008728515.1 Papio anubis
TGGGTGTAGTGACTCAGCCTATAATCCCAGCACTTTGGGAGGCCAAGGTGTGTGAATTGCTTGAGCCCAGGAGTTCATAACCATCCCGGATTAAAACAATGTGAAACAACCTGGACAACATGGTGAAACCCTGTCTCTACAAAAAATAAAATAATGCCAGGCATGCTGGCTCAAGCCAGCTACTCGGGAGGCTGAGACAGAAGAAGGGTGTGAACCTGGGAGGTGGAGCTTGCAGTGAGCTGAGATCGCACCACTGCACACCAGCCTGGGCGACAGAGCGAGACTCCACCTTAAAAAAAAAAAAAAAGAAAATAATTAACTGGGCATGGTGGCACATTTCAGTTGTCTTAGTTCTTTTTCAAGGACATAAAAAGCCATGGGGGGTTGGGGGAAAGCCCTGTGCATGCCGATCACGAGGTCAGGAGATCGAGACCATCCTGGCCAACATGGTGAAACCTCATCTCTACTAAAAATACAAAAATTAGCTGGGTGTGGTAGCATATGGTTGTAATCCCAGCTACTCAGGAGGCTGAGGCAGGAGAATTGCTTGAACCCAGGAGGCGGAGGTTGCAGGGAGCTGAGATTGTGCCACTGCACTCCAGCCTGGTGACAGAGTGAGACTCCATCTCAAAATGAAAGAAAATAAATAAATAAATAAGTAAATAAATAAAGCCCCTTGAATGTAAGAAATGTGGTAAAACATATACACTTTCCCATTCCCTCATAAACATGAAAAGGCTCACACTGCATAGAAACCTTAAGAATGTAGGAAATGTGGTCAAGCCTTCAGATTTTCCTGTTTTTGAAGACTTGGGAGGACTCAGAGTGGAGAAAAGCCTTTTGAATCTAAATTTGTGGTAAGGCCTTCAGTTGTGTTAGTTCCATTTGAAGACATCAGCTCATTCCTGAGAAAAACCCTATGAATGTCCAGAATGTGGGTAGGTTTCATTTCTCTCATACCCACTCAAGGACATATGAAAATGCACACTGTATCTCCCTGGACCTTGTAAATACAAGAACGTACACAGGATTAAAACTCTAATAGTTTAGAAACTGCAAGAATATTTTCAATTTTTAACATTTACTTGAAAAGTCATGTGACAACTCCCACAGGAAAGAAGTTCTGTAAGTGAAGCTTTTCTAATTAGGAAAGCCTGATGCAAATTAATTATGGTGCAGTGCTTGAAAAAAATGTATGAAATGTTACACAAGTTACAAGTATATTGTTTTTATCGGTGGCTCATTCTTAAAAGTCTTGACTATGTATTTCACCTTGTTTTGCAGGGAAACCTTGAGGTGAGAGTTCTGTAAATGCTCTTTAAGCAGTAGTACTTGAGTTTCATAGATAATGATACTAAGTTTGTTGGTAGAATTTTTGTCTATTCATTTGATAATGTGCTGGATTCATGGCTGAATTTTAATGTTTTTCTAATATGAAGGTAAGTTTAATTTTTTAAATTTCATTATTATCTTTTTTTTGAGATGGAGTCTCACTCTGTTGCCCAGCCTCAGCCTCCCGAGTAGCTGGGACTACAGGTGCCCACCGCTACGTCCAGCTAATTCTTTGTATTTTTAGTAGAGACAGGGTTTCACCACGTTGGCTAGGCTGGTCTTGATCTCCTGACCTCATGATTTGCCCACCTCGGCCTCCCAACGTGCTGGGATTACAGACACGAGCCACTGCACCTGGTCAGGTAAGTTTCATTTGTATATATTGTCCTGTGATTAATGGACCAGTGAATAATGATTATGAATTGTTGGAATTGTCTTACTAGCCTCATTTGGCACATTTTGATTATCCCTTGTTCATTATACACATTCCACCTTTCTTTATTAAAGGAAAAACTACTCTTGATATAAAGATGTTTATTTTTTGCTAATAATGAGTTGGTATTAATTCCTAAGTACATAAATTTTACCATAGAGTATCATCTCGTGAGTTCTTTGCAT
>NW_022164742.1:0-1949 GCF_008728515.1 Papio anubis
GTTTTTGTTGTTTTTGTGTTTGCGTTTGAGGGTCAATCGATCCTCCCACTTCAGCCCCACAAAGTGCTGGGATTACAGGTGTGAGCCACCACACCCACCTGTTTTGTTTTTAAGGTAAATTATTCTAGGCTAGTTGTGATGGCTCACACCTGTAATCTCAGCACTTTGGGAGGCCAAGGCGGGAGGATCACTTGAGGCTAGGAGTTAGAGACCAGCCCGGCCAACAAAATAAAAACAAACAATTCTAAAAGAAGACTACATGGCCGGGCACGGTGGCTCACGCCTGTAATCCCAGCCCTTTGGGAGGCCGAGGCGGGTGGATTGCCTGAGCTCAGGAGTTCAAGACCAGCCTGGGCAACATGGTGAAACCCCGTCTCTACTAAAATACAAAAAACTAGCCGCGCATGGCGGTCTGCTCCTGTAGTCCCAGCTACTTGGGAAGCTGAGGAAGGAGAATTGCTTGAACCAGGGAGGTGGAGGTTGCAGTGAGCCAAGATCGTGCCACTGCACTCCAGCCTGGGCGACAGAGCAAGACTCCATCTCCAAAAAAAATAATAAATTAATTAAATAAATAAATAAAAGAAGACTACAGACTACAGGTCCAAAGAGAAAGTCAAAGACCCACATCCTCTCCACTATACTCCCAGGCAGGCTCACTCAAGTACTCACTCCAGACTGCTCCAGTTCTCTGTGGTCGTTCTTGCCCTGTGGTTTCTCCACCACTCAAAGCAGTGATACCTAAAGAGCAGAGCGGGTCAGGTGTAGGGGCTCACACTTATAATCCCAGCACTTTGAGAGACCAAGGAGGGAGAACTGCTTGAGGCCAGGAGTTCAAGACCAGCCTAGGCAACATAGCAAGACCCCATCTCTACAAAAAATAAAAAATTAGCCAGGCATGGTGGTACACACCTATATTCCCAGATACTCGGGAGGCTGAGGTGGGAGGCTTGTTTGAGTCTAGGAGTTCAAGGCTGCAACGAGCTGTGACTGTACCACTGCACTGTAGCTTGGGTGACAGAGCAAGACTCCATAGTATAAAAATAAAAATAAAGAGCAGAGTCCCAACCAATCTCTCTTGTCTTTGTACTCCTTGTATCTTAGCCCTTCCATTTCCTAGGTGGCTGGCCTTGGTCAAGTTAAAATCTCTAAGCCTGGGCCCCCTGTGGTGGCTCATGCCTGTAATCCCAGCACTTTGGGATGCTGAGGCAGAAGGATCACTTGAGGTCAGGAGTTCGAGACCAGCCTGGCCAACATGGCAAAATCCCATCTCTACTAAAAATACAAAAAATTAGCCAGGTGTGGTGGTGCATACCTGTAGTCCCAGCTACTTGGGAGCCTGAGGCAGGAGAATCACTTGAACTCAGGAGGTGGAGTTTGCAGTGAGAGAGATCACGCTACTGTACTCCAGCCTGAGCACCAGAGTGAGACCCTGTGAAAGGAGAAAGAGAGAAAGAGACAGAGAAGGAAGGAAGGAAGGAAGGAAGGAAGGAAGGAAGGAAGGAAGGAAGGAAGGAAGGAAGGAAGGAAGGAAGGAAGGAAAGGGAAGGAAGGAAGAGGGGAGAGAGAGAGAAGGAAAGAAATTCCCAGTGCTACTGCAACCATTAGCAACCAAATACACCAAGGGCCTATCATAGCACATGGCACAAAGAAAGTACGTAACAAATTAGGTGGGGCGCAGTGGCTCATACCTGTAATCCCAGCACTTTGAGAGGCTGAGGCAGGAGGATCATTTGAGGTCAGGAGTTCGAGACCAGCCTGGCCAACATGGAGAAACCTTGTCTCTACTGAAAATACAAAAATTAGCCAGGTGTGGTGGTGCGCACCTGTAGTCCCAGCTACTTGGGAGGCTGAGGCAGAAAAATCACCTGAACCTGGGAGGCAGAGATTGCAGTGGGCCAAGACCATACCACTGCACTCCAGCCTGGGTGACAGAGCGAGACCCTGTCTCA
>NW_022164743.1:0-68554 GCF_008728515.1 Papio anubis
AGGGGCCGCTAGCTAAGCCTGTTCTTGTGGAATTCACAAAGGGAAATGTGGTAGACCATAGAGGGCTATGGTGAAAAAGGAAATATCCTCAGATGAAATTTGGAAAGAAGCTTTCTGACAAACTGCTTAGTGTTCTTTTAATTCATCTCACAGAGTTACAGCTTTCCCCTCAAGAGGAAGCTCACTAAGCATGTTCTTGTGGAATTCGCATAGTGATATTTGGAAGACCATAGAGGGCTATGGTGAAAAAGAGAATATCCTCATAGAAAAATTGGAAAGAAGCTTTCTGAGAAAGTGCTTTGTGATCTGTGACTTCCACTCACAGAATTACTCCTGAATATCGTGGATCTCTTTGCTGGCCTTATTTCTTTGGAATCTGAGAACAGATATTTCGTATCCCTTTAAAGACTATAGGGCCAAAGGAAATATCCTCCGATAACAAAGAGAAAGAAGCTTTCTGAGAAACTTCTTTGTGTTCTGTGAAATCATCTCACAGAGTTACAGCTTTCTCCTCAAGAAGGCTTTCGCTAAGACAGTTCTTGTGGAATTGGCAAAGTGATATTTGGAAGCCCATAGAGGGCTATGGTGAAAAAGGAAATATTATCAGATGAAATCCGGAAAGAAGCTTTCTGAGAAACTGCTTAGTTTTCTGTTAATTCATCTCACAGAGTTACAAATTTCCCCTCAAGAGGTCGCTCGCTAAGCCTGTTCTTGTGGAATTCGCAAAGGGAAATTTGGAAGCCACTAGAGGGCTATGGTGAAAAAGTAAATATCCTCAGAGAAAAACTGGAAAGAAGCTTTCTGAGAAACTGCTTAGTGTTCTGTTAATTCATCTCACCTAGTTACAGTTTTCCCCTCAAGAAGAGGCTCGCTAAGTCTATTCTTGTGGAATTCGCAAAGTGATATTTGGAAACACATAGAGGGTTTTGGTGAAAAAGAAAATATCCTCAGAGAAAAACTGGAAAGAAGCTTTCTGAAAAACTGCTTTGTGATGTGTGAGTTCCACTCACAGAGTTACATCAGTATTTCGTGGATCTCTTTGCTAGACTTATTTCTGTGGAATCTGGAGATGAGTATTTCGATCCCTTGAAGATCAGAAGCCAAGGAAATATCCTCCGATAACAAAGAGAAAGAAGCTTTTGGGGAAACCCTTTGTGTTCTGTGAAATCATCTCACAGAATTACAGCTTTCCCTCCAAGAATCCTTTCGCCAGTACAGTCTCTTCAGAATTTGCAAAGTGATATTTGGAAGCCCATAGAGGGCTATGGTAAAAAGAAATATCCTCAGATGAAATCGAAGAGGCTTGTGAGAAACCACTATGTTCTGTCAATTCATCTCACAGAGTTACAGCTTTCCCCTCAAGAAGCCGCTCGCTAAGCCTGTTCTTGTGGAATTCGCAAAGGGATATTTGGAAGACCATAGAGGGCTATGGGGAAAAAGAAAATATCCTCAGAGAAAAATTGGAAAGAAGATTTCTGAGAAACTGCTCTGTGATGTGTGACTTCCACTCACAGAGTTACATCTGTATTTCGTGGATGTCTTTGCTAGCCTTATTTCCGTGGAATCTGAGAACAGATATTTCGGATCCCTTTGAAGACTATAGGGCCAAAGGAAATATCCTCCGATAACAAAGAGAAAGAAGCTTTCTCAGAAACTTCTTTGTGTTCTGTGAAATCATCTCACAGACTTAAACCTTTCCCCTCAAGAAGCCTTTCGCTAAGACAGTTCTTGTGGAACTCACAAAGGGAAATTTGGAAGCCCGTAGAAGGCTATAGTGACAAAGAAAATATCCTGAGATGAAATCTGGAAAGAAGCTCTCTGAGAAACTTCTTTGTGTTCTGTGAAATCATCTCACAGAGTTACATCTGTGTTTTGTGGATCTCTTTGCTAGCCTTATTTCTGTGGAATCTGAGAACAGATATTTCGGATCCCTTTAAAGACTATAGGGCCAAAGGAAATATCCTCCGATAACAAAGAGAAAGAAGCTTTCTGAGAAACTTCCTTGTGTTTTGTGAAATCATCTCACAGAGCTACAGCTTTCCCCTCAAGACGACTTTTGCTAAGACAGTTCTTGTGTAATTTGTAAAGTGATATTTGGAAGCCCAGAGAGGGCTAAGGTGAAAAAGGAAATATCCTCAGATGAAATCAGGAAAGAAGCTTTCTGAGAAACTACTTAGTGTTCTGTTAATTCATCACACAGAGTTATAGCTTTCACCTCAAGAATCCGCTCGCTAAGCCTGTTCTTGTAGAATTCGCAAAGTGATATTTGGAAGCCCATAGAGAGCTATGGTGAAAAAGAAAATATCCTCAGAGAAAAACTGGAAAGAAGTTTTCTGAGAAACTGCTTAGTGTTCTGTTAATTCATCTCACCTAGTTACAGCTTTCCCCTCAAGAAGCCGCTCGCTAAGCCTGTTTTTGTGGAATTCGCAAAGTGATATTTGGAAGCCCATAGAGGGCTATCGTGAAAAAGAAAATATCCTCAGATGAAACCCGGAAAACAGCTTTCTGAGAAACTGCTTAGTGTTCTGTTAATTCATCTCACGGAGTTACAGCTTTCCCCTCAAGAAGTCGTTCGCTAAGCCTGTTCTTGTGGAATTCGCAAAGTGATATTTGGAAATCCTTAGAGGGTTATGGTGAAAAAGAAAATATCCTCAGAGAAAAACTGGAAAGAAGCTTTCTGAGAGACTGCTTTGTGATGTGTAACTTCCACTCACAGAGTTACATCTGTATTTCGTGGATCTCTTTGCTAGCCTTATTTCTGTGGAATCTGAGAACAGATATTTCGGATCCCTTTGACGACTATAGGGCCAGAGAAAATATCCTCCGATAACAAAGAGAAAGAAGCTTTCTCAGAAACTTCTTTGTGTTCTGTGAAATCATCTCACAGAGTTACAGCTTCCGCCAAGAAGTCTTCTAAAGACAAAGTTCTTGTGGAATTGCAGAGTTACATTTGGAAGCCCCTAGAGGCTAAGTGGTGAGAAAGGAAATATCGCCAGATGAACTGGAAAGAAGTTTTCTGAGAAACTACTTAGTGTCTCTGTTAATTCATCTCACAGAAAGTTACAGCTTTCCTTCGAAGCCTAGTTTCGTTCTATGGTCTCTAAAGGGGAAATTTGAAGCCCATAGAGTGGCTATGGTGAAAGAAAGTATCCCCAGAGAAAAAAATGAAAGAAGCTCTGAGAAACTGTTTCAGGATGTGTGACTTCCACTCACAGAGTTACATCTGTATTTCGTGGATCTTTGCTAGCCTTATTGTGGAATCTGAGAACAGATACTGGATCCTTTGAAGACTATATGGCCAAAGTGAAATATCCTCCTATAACAGCAGGAGTGCTTTCTGAGAAACTTCCTGTGTTTTTGTGAAATCATCTCAGAGAGCAGCTTCAAGACGACTCTCATGGAAGACAGTTCTGTGGAATTTGCAAGTGATATTTTAGCCTGCGAGAGGGCTAAGGCAGAAAAGGAAATATCCTCAGATAAATCTGGAAAGAGCAAGCTTGAGAAACTGCTTAGTGTTCTGTTAATTCATCACACAGTGTTATAGCTTTCACCTCAAGGATGCGCTCGCTAAGCCTGTTCTTGTAGAATTTGCAAAGTGATATTTGGAAGCCCATAGAGAGCTATGGTGAAAAAGAAAATATCCTCAGAGAAAAACTGGAAAGAAGATTTCTGAGAAACTGCTTAGTGTTCTGTTAATTCATCTCACCTAGTTACAGCTTTCCCCTCAAGAAGCCGCTCGCTAAGCCTGTTTTTGTGGAATTCGCAAAGTGATATTTGGAAGCCCATAGAGGGCTATGGTGAAAAAGAAAATATCCTCAGATGAAACCCGGAAAGCAGCTTTCTGAGAAACTGCATAGTGTTCTGTTAATTCATCTCACGGAGTTACAGCTTTCCCCTCAGGAAGTCGTTCGCTAAGCCTGTTCTTGTGGAATTCGCAAAGTGATATTTGGAAATCCTTAGAGGGCTATGGTGAAAAAGAAAATATCCTCAGAGAAAAACTGGAAAGAAGCTTTCTGAGAGACTGCTTTGTGATGTGTAACTTCCACTCACAGAGTTACATCTGTATTTCGTGGATCTCTTTGGTAGCCTTATTTCTTTCGAATCTGAGAACAGATATTTCGGATCCCTTTGACGGCTTAGCCAAAGAAAAGACCGATAACAAAGAGAAAGAAGCTTTCTCAGAAACTTCTTTGTGTTCTGTGAAATATCTCAGAGAGTTTAATTTTCTCCCCTCAAGAAGCGCTGGGTTTCATCCAAGGTGCAGTTCTTAAAGACTTTGCAAGCATTTGGAAGCTCCTAGAGGCTATGGTGAAAAGGAAATATCCAGATGAAATCAAAAGAAGCTTTCTGAGAAACTGCTTAGTGTTTGTTAATTCATCTCACAGTGTTACAGCTTTCCCTCAGTCGCTAGCTAAGCCTGTTCTTGTGGAATTCACAAAGGGAAATGTGGTAGACCATAGAGGGCTATGGTGAAAAAGGAAATATCCTCAGATGAAATTTGGAAAGAAGCTTTCTGACAAACTGCTTAGTGTTCTGTTAATTCATCTCACAGAGTTACAGCTTTCCCCTCAAGAGGAAGCTCACTAAGCATGTTCTTGTGGAATTCGCATAGTGATATTTGGAAGCCCATAGAGGGCTATGGTGAAAAAGAGAATATACTCAGAGAAAAACTGGAAAGAAGCTTTCTGAGAAAGTGCTTTGTGATCTGTGACTTCCACTCACAGAATTACTCCTGAATATCGTGGATCTCTTTGCTGGCCTTATTTCTTTGGAATCTGAGAACAGATATTTCGTATCCCTTTAAAGACTATAGGGCCAAAGGAAATATCCTCCGATAACAAAGAGAAAGAAGCTTTCTGAGAAACTTCTTTGTGTTCTGTGAAATCATCTCACAGAGTTACAGCTTTCTCCTCAAGAAGGCTTTCGCTAAGACAGTTCTTGTGGAATTGGCAAAGTGATATTTGGAAGCCCATAGAGGGCTATGGTGAAAAAGGAAATATTATCAGATGAAATCTGGAAAGAAGCTTTCTGAGAAACTGCTTAGTTTTCTGTTAATTCATCTCACAGAGTTACAAATTTCCCCTCAAGAGGTCGCTCGCTAAGCCTGTTCTTGTGGAATTCGCAAAGGGAAATTTGGAAGCCACTAGAGGGCTATGGTGAAAAAGTAAATATCCTCAGAGAAAAACTGGAAAGAAGCTTTCTGAGAAACTGCTTAGTGTTCTGTTAATTCATCTCACCTAGTTACAGTTTTCCCCTCAAGAAGAGGCTCGCTAAGTCTATTCTTGTGGAATTCGCAAAGTGATATTTGGAAACACATAGAGGGTTTTGGTGAAAAAGAAAATATCCTCAGAGAAAAACTGGAAAGAAGCTTTCTGAAAAACTGCTTTGTGATGTGTGAGTTCCACTCACAGAGTTACACTAAACAGCCTGTGATCTCTTGCTGTGACTTATTTCTGTGGAATCTGAGACAGAGAGCTTCGACCTCGCAGCGACTATAGTCAAGGAAATATCCTCCCATACAAAGAGAAAGAAGCTTTTGGGAGAAACTTTGTGTTCTGAACGATTCACAGAATGCAGCTTCTCAAGAACCTTTCGCTAAGACAGTTCTTCAGGAATTTGCAAAGTGAAGAGTTTGAAGCCTCCATAGAGGGCTATGGGTGTGCCGAAAATATCCTCAGATGAAATCGGGAAGAGCTTTCTGAGAAACTACTTAAAAAGCTCTGTCAATCCATCTCAGCCAGAGTTTTGTTTTCCCTCAAGAAGCCACCACCTGTGGAATCTCAGAAAGGGAACAGTCTATGAGGGCTATGGTGAAAAGGAACATATTCCAGAGAAAACAAGAAAGAAGCTTTCTGAGAAACTGCTTTTAGATGCGGACTCCACTCACAGAGTTGGTTCCTGCAGCTCGTGGATCTCTTTACAGCCTACCGTGGAATCTGAGAACAGATATTTTGATCCTCGAAGACTATAGGGCCAGCTGAAAATATCCTCCGATAACAAAGAGAAAGAAGCTTGAGAAACTTCTTTGGTTCTGTGAAATCATCTCACAGAGTTACAGCTTTCCCCTCCAGAAGTCTTTCGCTAAGACAGTTCTTGTGGAATTGGCAAAGTGATATTTGGAAGCCCATAGATGGCTATGGTGAAAAAGGAAATATCCTCAGATGAAATCTGGAGAGAAGCTTTCTGAGAAACTGCTTAGTGTTCTGTTAATTCATCTCACAACGTTACAGCTTTCCCCTCAAGAGGTCGTTCGCTAAGCCTGTTCTTGTGGAATTCGCAAAGGGAAATTTGGAATCCCCTAGAGGGCTATGGTGAAAAAGACAATATCCTCAGAGAAAAACTGGAAAGAAGCTTTCTGAGAGACTGCTGTGTGTTGTGTGACTTCCACTCACAGAGTTACATCTGTATTTCGTGGATCTCTTTGCTAGCCTTATTTCTGAGGTATCTGAGAACAGATATTCGGATCTTTTGAAGACCATAGGGCCAAAGGAATATCCTCCGATAACAAATAGAAAGAAGCTTTCTCAGAAACTTCTTTGTGTTCTGTGAAATCATCACACAGAGTTACAGCTTTCCCCTCCTGAAACGTTTCGCTAAGACAGATCTTGTGGAATTGGCAAATTGATATTTGGAAGCCCCTAGAGCGCTATGGTGAAAAAGGAAATATCCTCAGATGAAATCTGGAAAGAAGCTTCCTGAGAAACTGCTTAGTGTTCTGTTAATTCATCTCACAGAGTTACAGCTTTCCCCTCAGCAGGTCGCTCGCGAAGCCTGTTCTTGTGGAAATCGCAAAGGGAAATTTGGAAGCCCCTAGAGGGCTATGGTGAAAAAGAAAATATCCTCAGAGAAAAACTGGAAATAAGCTTTCTGAGAAACTGCTTAGTGTTCTCTCAATTCATCTCACAGAGTTACAGCTTTCCCCTCAAGAGGACGCTCGCTAAGCCTGTTCTTGTGGAATTCACATAGTCATATTTGGAAGCCCATAGAGGGCTATGGTGAAAAAGCAGCCATCGAAAAGGAAAGAAGCTGAGAAACTGCTTTGTGATGTGTGTGATCTCCACTACAGAGTTTGTCTTGCTTCCTGGACCTGCTACCTTATTTCTGTGGAATCTTGGAGTAAGAGATATTTCTGATCCCTTTGAAGATCAGTAGGGCTTAAAGAATTATCCTCCTATACAAAGAGAAAGCAAGCTTTCTGAGAAACTTTGTTCTGTGGAAACACACAGTTGCAGCTCTGCTAGCCTTTCGCTACTTAATATTCTTTGTGAATTTGCAAAGTGATATTTGAAAGCCCATAGCGGGCCAGGCAGTATGTTCCATGAATCTGGAAAGAAAGCTATTCCCCAGAAACCAAGTTTAGTGTTCTGCGGACCATCTCACAGAGTTATAGCAGCTTCCCCTGCGGTAGCCCCTGCCTGTTCTAGGAATTGCAGTGATATTTGAAGCCCATGAGAGCTATGGTGAAAAGAAAATATCCTCAGAGAAAACTGGAAAGAAGCTTGAGAAACTGCTTTGTGATGTGTGACTTCCACTCACAGAGTTACATCTGTGGCTTTCCGATCCACTACAGTTCTCGTTTCTGTGGAAATCTGAGAAAGATAATGGATTCCTTTGAAGACTATAGGACAAAGGCAATATAATTCGAGCAGTTAAAAGAGAAAGAAGCTTTCTGTGAAACTTCGGCGTCTTCTGAGAACTATCCTACAGAGTTAAGCAGCCAACCCCTGAAGAAGCCTTTCGCTACATTAAGTTCTTGTGGAATTTGGTAAAGTGATATCAAAAGCCCCTGTAAGTATGTTACGCAGCAAAATATCCCCAGATGGAAATCTGAAAGAAGCTTTGAGAAACTACTTAGGCTCTATTAATCCATCTAATAGAGTTGTTTTCCCGCCAAGAAGCCGCCATGGCGATGTTCTTGTGGAGTTCGGAAGTGATTTAAAACCCATAGAGGGCTATGGTGGAAAAGAAAAATATCCCCAGAGAAAAAATGGAAAGAAGCTTTCTGAGGATTTCTTGTGTTCTGTGAAACGTCTCACAGAGTTATGAAGCTCTCAAGAAGCCTTTCGCTAAAGACAGTTCTGTGGAATTTAAAAAAGATGATTTTGCAGCCCATAGATATTATGGTGAAAAGGAGCATCTCAAAGTAGATGAAATCTGGAAAGAAGCTTTTCTGAGAAAATGATCTGTGATGTGGTGACTTCCACTCACAGAGTTACATCTGTGTTTCCTGGATCTCTTTGCTAGCATTATTTCCGTTTAAACTGAGAACAGATATTTCGAATCCCTTTGAAAACTATAGGGCCAAAGGCAATATCCTCCGATATAAAAGAGAAAGAAGTTTTCTGACAAATTTCTTTGTGTTCTGTGAAATCGTCTTACAGTGTTACAGCTTTCCCCTGAAGAAGACTTTCGCTAAGACAGTTCTTGTGGAATTTGCAAAGTGATATTTGGAAGCCAATAGAGGGCTATAGTGAAAAAGGGATTATCCTCAGATGAAACCTGGAAATAAGTTTTCTGAGAAACTGCTTAGTGTTCTGTCAATTCATCTCTCAGGGTTACAGCTCTCCCCTCAAGAAGCCGCTCGCTAAGCCTGTTCTTGTGGAATTCGCAAAGTGATATTTGGAAGCCCATAGAGGGCTACGGTGAATAAGAAAATATCCTCAGAGAAAAACTGGAAAGAAGCTTTCTGAGAAACTGCTTTGCAATGTGTGACTTCCACTCACAGAGTTACATCTCTATTTCGTGGATCTCTTTGCTGGCCCTATTTCTGTGGAATCTGAGAACAGATATTTCGGGTCCCTTTGAAGACTGTAGGGCCAAAGGAAATATCCTCCGATAACAAAGAGAAAGAAGCTTTCCGAGA
Organism: Papio anubis; assembly: GCF_008728515.1. Lineage (NCBI taxonomy): Eukaryota > Metazoa > Chordata > Mammalia > Primates > Cercopithecidae > Papio > Papio anubis. The sequence continues at coordinate 8,864 of NW_022164743.1, forward strand.
ATCTTCTTTGTTTTCTGTGAAATCATCTCACAGAGTTACAGCTTTCCCCTCAAGAAGCCTTTCACTAATACAGTTCTTGTGGAATTTGCAAAGTGGTATTTGGAACACCTAGAGGGCTATGGTGAAAAAGGAAATATAATCAGATGAAATCTGGAAAGAAGCTTTCTGACAAACTGCTTAGTGTTTTCTCAATTCATCTCACAGAGTTACAGATTTCCCCTCAAGTAGCCGCTCGCTAAGACTGTTCTCGTGCAATTCGGAAAGTGATATTTGCAAGCCCATAGAGGGCTATGGTGAAAAAGAAAATCTCCTCAGAGAAAAACTGGAAAGGAGCTTTCTGAGAAACTGCTTAGTGTTCTGTTAATTCATCTCACCTAGTTACAGCTTTCCTCTCAAGAAGCCTCTGGCTAAGCCTGTTCTTGTGGAATTCGCAAAGTGATATTTGGAAGCCCATGGAGGGCTACGGTAAAAAAGAGAATAACATCAGAGAAAAACTGGAAAGAAGCTTTCGGAGAATCTGCTTTGTGATGTGTGACTTCCACTCACAGAGTTACATCTGTATTTCATGGATCTCTTTGCTAGACTTATTTCTGAGGAATCTGAGACAGATATTTCAGATCCCATTGAGGACTATAGGGCGAAAGGAAATATCCTCCGGTAACAAAGAGAAAGACGCTTTCTGAGAAACTTCTTTATGTTCTGTGAAATCATCTCACAGTGTTACAGCGTTCCCCTAGAGAAGCCTTTCGCTAAGACAGTTCTAGTGGAATTTGCAAAGTGCTATTTGGAAGCCCATAGAGGGCTATGGTGAAAATGGAAATATCCTCAGATGAAATCTGGAAAGAAGTTTTCTGAGAAACTGCTTAGTGTTCTGTTAATTCATCTCACAGAGTTACAGTTTTCCCCTCAAGAAGCCGCTCGCTAAGCCTGTTCTTGTGGAATTCGCATAGTGATATTTGGAAGCCCATTGAGGGCAAAGGTGAAAAAGAAATTATCTTCAGAGAAAAACTGGAAAGAAGCTTTCTGAGAAACTGCTTTGTGATGTGTGACTTCCACTCACAGAGTTACATCTCTATTCACGTGAATCTCTTTGCTATGTACTTATTTCCTGTATGGAATCCGAGAACAGATGGCCCCGGATCCCTTTAGAGGCCTATGAGGCCAAAGAAATATCCTCCGATAATAAAGAGAAAAGCTTTCTGAGAAACTTCTTTCTGTTCTGTCAATCATCTCACAGAGTTGGCTTTCCTCTCAAAGAAGCCTTTAAGCTAAGGAGATAGATCTTGTGAAATTTGCAAGTGATATTTAGAAGCCCATAGGGCTATGGTGAAAAAGGAAATATCCTCAGATGAAATCTGGAAAGAAGCTTTCTGAGAAACTAATTAGTGTTCTGTCAATTCATCTCTCACAGGTAACAGATTTCCCCTCAACAAGCGGCTCATGCAGCCTGTTCTTGTGGAATTACATAAAAATTATTTGGAAGCCCATGGGGCTATGGTGAAAAAAGAAAATCCTCAGAAAACTGGAAAGAAGCTTTCTGAGAAACTGCTTTGTGATGTGTGGCCCACTCCTGGGATTACATCTATATTTCGTGAATCTCTTTACTAGCCTTCTTTCTGTGGAATCTGAGAACAGATGTTCGCATCCCTTTGAAGACTACAGGGCCAAAGGACATGTCCTCCTATATAGCAAAGAAAGAAACTTTCTGAGAAACTTCTTTGTGTTCTTGAAATCATCTCACAGAGTAGAGCTTTCCCCTCAAAGCCTTTCCTTCACAGACAGTTCTTGGTGCAAAGAAATGATGTTGGAAGCCCATGGGGGCTATGGTGAAAAGAGAATATCCGCAGAGAAAAACTGGAAAGAAGCTTTCCTGAGAAACTGCTTTGTGATGTGTGTCTTCCACTCACAGAGTTACATCTGTATTTCGTGGATCTCTTTGCTAGCCTTATTTCTGTGGAATCTGAGAACAGATATTTCGGATCCCTTTGAAGACTATGGGGCCAAAGGAAATATCCTCCGATAACAAAGAGAAAGAAGCTTTCTGAGACTTTCTTTGTGTTCATGAAATTATCTCACAGAGTGCAGCTTTTCCCCTGAAGAAGCCTTTTCAGCTAAAACAGTTCTGTGGAGATTGCAAAGTGATATTTGGGAAACCCATAGGGGCTATGGTGGAAAAGGAAATATCCTCAGATGGGGAAATCTGGAAAGAAGCTCTCTGAGAAACTGCTTAGTGTTCTGTTAATTCATCTCACCTAGTTGCAAGCTTTCCCCTCAAGAAGCCTCTCGCTAAGCCTGTTCTTGTGGAGTGCAGCGAAGGGAAATTTGGAAAGCCAAATATGGCTTCTATGGTGAAAAGAAAAATATCCTCAGAGAAAAGTGGAAAAGCTTTCTGAGAAACTGCTTTGTGATGTGACTTTTACTCTGGGGTGCATCTATGTATTCATGGATCCTGCTTTGCTAGTCTTATTTCTGTGGAATCACAGAACAGATGTTTCCAGATCCCTTTGAAGAGTATAGGGCCAAAGGAATCCTCGATAACAAAGATAAAGAAGCTTTCTGAGAAACTTTCTTGTGTTCTGTGACATCATCTCACAGAGGCACAGCACCCCCCTCAAGAAGCCTTTCAGCTAAAAGACAGTTCTTAGAGTGTAGTGATATTTCAGAAGCCCATAGAGATATGGTGAAAAAGAAATATCTCAGAAGGAAATCTGAAAGACGCTTTCTGAGAAACTGCTTAGTATTTTGGCAATTCATCTCACAGAGTTACAGCTTTCTCCTCAAAAAGAAGCCTCTCGCTAAGCCTGTTCTTGTGGAGGTCCCTTGAGGGAAATTTAGATGCATAAGAGGCTATAGTGAAAAGAAAATATCCTTTGAGAAAAACTGGAAGAAGCTTTCTGAAACTGCTTTGTGATGTGTGACTGCTCACAGAGTTACATCTGTATTTCCTATCTCTTTGCTAGCCTTGTTCTGTGGAATCTGAGAACAGATATTTCGAATCCCTTTGAGAGGAGCTACAGGTTAGAATATATGCTCGGATAACAAACAGAAAGAAGCTTTCTGAAACTTCTTTGTGTTCTGTGAAATCATCTCACAGAGGTTTCAGCTCCCACTCAAAGAGACTTGGCTAAGACAGTTCTTGTGGAATTTGCAAAGTGATATTTGGAAGCCCATGGGGCTATGGTGAAATATCCTCAGATGAAATCTGGAAAGAAGATTTCACAGAGAAGTCTGCTTAGTGTTCTGTTGATTCATCTCCCACAGAGTTACAGTTTTCCCCTGGAAGAAGCCATTCAAGCTAAGCCTGTTCTAACATTAGATTCGCAAAGTGATATTTGGAAGCCCATAAGAGAGCTATGGTCGAAAAAGAAATTATCCTCAGAAAAACTGGAAGGCTTTCTGAGGCTGCTGTGTTGTGTGACTTCCACTCAAAGGGGATTACATCTGTATTCGTGGATCTCTTTGCTAGCCTTATTTCTGTGGAATCTGAGAACAGATATTTCGGATCCCGCTGGGAGCTATAGAATTTAAGGAAATATCCTCGATAACAAAGAGAAAAGCTTTCTGAGAAACTTCTTTGTGTTCCGTGGAAATCATCTCACAGAGTTACAGCCTTCCCCTCAAAGAAGCCTTTAAGCTAAGACAGTTCTTGTGGGTGCAGTGATATTTAGGCGCGCCAGGGCTACGGTGAAAGGAAATATCCTCAGAAGAAATCTGGAAAAAGCTTTCTGGAAACTGGTTAGTGTTTTGTCAATTCATCTCACAGAGTTAGCCCTCGGAAAGCCTTTGCTAAGCCTGTTCTTATTAGGTCGCAAAGTGATATTTGGGCATAGAGGGGCTATGGTGAAAAGAAATATCCTCAGAAAAACTGGAAAATTTCTGAAAATGCTTTGTGATGTGTATTCCTCACAGAGTTATCTGTATTTCGTGGATCTCTTTGCTAGCCTTATTTCTGTGGAATCACAAGGAACAGATATTTTGGATCCCTTTAGTATAGAGACCAAAGGTATCCTCCGATAACAAAGAGAAAGAAGCTCACAGAAACTTTCTTGTGTTCTGTGACATCATCTCACAGAGCTACAGCTTTCCCCTCAAGAAGCCTTTCGCTAAGACAGTTCTTGTAGAATTTGCAAAGTGATATTTGGAAGCCCATTGAGGGCTATGGTGAAAAAAGAAATATCCTCTGATGAAATCTGGAAAGAAGCTTACTGAGAAACTGCTTAGTGTTCTGTTAATTCATTTCACAGAGTTATAGCTTTCCCCTCAAGAAGCCGCTCGCTAAGTCTGTTCTTGTGGAATTCGCAAAGTGATATTTGGAAGCCTATGGAGGGCTATGGTGAAAAAGAAAATATCCTCAGAGAACAACTGGAAAGAAGCTTTCTGAGAATCTGCTTTGTGATGTGTGACTTCCACTAACAGAGTTACATCTGTATTTCGTGGATCTCTTTGCTGGCCTTATTTCTGTGGAATCTTAGAACAGATATTTCAGATCTCTTTGAAGACTATAGGTCCAAAGGAAATATCCTCGGATGACAAAGAGAAAGAAGCTTTCTTAGAAACTCCTTTGTGTTCTCTGAAATCATATCACAGAGTTACAGCTTTCCCTTCAAGAAGCCTTTCGCTAAGACAGTTCTTGTGGAATTTGCAAAGTGATATTTGGAAGCCCATAGAGGGCTATCGTGAAAAGGGAAATATCCTCAGATGAAACCTGGAAAGAAGCTTTCTGAGAATCTGCTTTGTGATGTGCGACTTCCACTCACAGAGGTACATCTGTATTTCCTGAATCTCTTGGCTGGCCTTATTTCTGTGGAATCTGAGAACAGATATTTCGGATCCCTTTGAAGACTATAGGGCCAAAATCAATATCCTCCGATAGCAAAGAGAAAGAAGCTTTCTGAGAAACTTCTTTTTCTGTTCTGTGAAATCATTTCACAAGAGTTACAACTTTTCCCTCAATAAGCCCCTCGTAAGACAGTTCTTGTGGAATTGGCAAAGTGATATTTGGGAAGCCCCTAGAGGGCTATGGTGAAAAAGGAAATCCTCAGTAGAAATCTGGAAAGAAGCTTTCACAGCAGAAGCGCTGGTTAGTGTTTTGTCAATTCATCTCCACAGGAGTTAGCTTTCCCCTCAAGAAGCCTCTCGCTAAGCCTGTTCTTGTGGAATTATAGGGATGTTGGAGGCGCATAGAAGGCTCTGTTGGTGAAAAATATCCTTTGAAAAACTGGAAAGAAGCTTTCTGAGAAACTGCTTGCTTTGTGATGACTTCCACTCAAATAGTTACATCTGACAAGTGGATCTCTTTGCTAGCCTTATTTCTGTGGAATCTGAAGAGATATTTCGGAACCCTTTGAAGACTATAGGGCCAAAGGAAATATCCTCCGATAACAAGAAAGAAGCTTTCTGAAACTTCTTTGTATTCTGTGAAATCATCTCACAGAGTACAGCTTTTCCCTCAGAAGCTAACTACTAAAGAGAGTTCTTGTGGAATTAGTTAAAAGTGATATTTGGAAGCCCATAGGGCTGGCTATGGTGAAAATATCCTCAGATGAAATCTGGAAAGAAGCTTTCGAGAAACTGCTTAGTGTGCTGTTAATTTATCTCGCAGACTAACAGCTTTCCCTCAACAGTCCATACACACTAAGCCTGTTCTTCTGGAATTTATGAGGAGATTTGGAAGCCCTTAGAAGAGCTATGGTGAAAAGAAAATATCCTCAGAAAAAAGAGGGAGATAAGGTTTTCTGAGAAACTGCTTTGTGACGTGTGACTTCCACTCACAGAGTTACATCTATTATTTCGTGGATCTCTTTGCTAGCCTTATTTCTGTGGAATCCTAGGGAACAGATATTTTGTATTCCTTTACAAAGAAACTATAGGGCCAAAGGCAATATCCTCGATAGCAAAGAGAAGAGGCTCTGAAACTTCTTTGTTCTGTGAGGAAATCATGCGTGGCACAGCTTCCCTCAAAACTCAATGAACAGTTCTTGTGATTTGGTGACCATTTGAGCCCATAGAGGGGCTATGAGTGAAAAAAGGAAATATCTGGTGGGAAACTGGAAAGAAGCTTTCTGAGAATCTGTAGTGTTCTGTTAATTCATCTCCACGGTGTTTCAGCAGCTTCACCTCAAAAGCCTCGCTAAGCAATTCTTGTGGAATTCATAAAGTGATGTTGGAGCATAGAGGGCTATGGTGAAAAGAAAGAAAATATCCTCAGAAAAACTGTAAAAAAGCTTTCTGAGAAAATGCTATGTGATGTGACGCTACTCCACAGAGTTACATCCTGCAATCTGCTTTTGCTGTATGGCTGGGTGTCAGAGACAGATATTTAGGATACTGCCCCAAGAGACTATAGGTCAAAGAATATATCCTCGGATGAAAGTAAACATAAACTTCTTTGTGTTCTGTGAAATGTCTCACAGAGTAGAGCTTTCCCTCAAGAAGCCTTTTGGCTAAAGACAATTCTTGTGGAATTTCAAGTGATATTTGGAAGCCCTTAGAGGGATATTGTGAAAAATATCCTCAAGATGGGAAACCTGGAAGGAAGCTTTCTGAGAATCTGCTTTTGTCGATGTGGAGCTTCCATAAAGGGGTTGTCCCATGTTTTCTGGATCTCTTGCTGGCCTTATTTCATGAATGCTGAGAACAGATATTTGGATCACTTCCCAAGCTATATGGCTAAAAATATCCTCCGATAGCAAAGAGAAAAGAAGCTTTCACTTCTTTGTGTTCTATGAAATCATCTCTACCCAGAGTTACAGCTTTCCCTCAAAGCCTTTCCTTAAGACTTCTGTTCTTGAGGAATTTGTAAAAGTGATTTGGGAAGCTCATAGGATTATGGTGAAAATGAAATATCCTCAGATGATGGAAAGAAGCTTTTCTGAGAAACTTCACCCAGTGTTCTGTCAGTTCATCTCTCACAGAGTTACAGCTTTCCTAAGAAGCTGCTCGCTAAGCCTGTTCTTGTGGAACTTCATAAAAGTGATGATGACCCGTAGAGGGGCTATGGTGAAAAATATCCTCAGAGAAAAACTGGAAAAGAAGCTTTCTTAGAAACTGCTTAGTGTTTTGTCAATTCATTTCACAGAACAGCCTTCCCCTCAAAGCGGCAGCCTGTTCTTGTGGAATTCATAAAGTGATATTTAGGCCCCTAGAGCTATGGTGAAACAGAAAATATCCTCAGAGAGAAACTGGAAGTTTCTGAGAAACGGCACATGATGTGTGACTTCGACTCACAGAATTATATCTGTATTTCCTGGATCTCTTTGCTAGTATTTCTGTGGAATTTGAGAACAGATATTTCAGTTGCCCCAGAGACTATAGGGCCAAAGGAAATATCTCCGATAGAAATAGAAAAGAAGCTTTCTGAGAAACTGCTGTGTTCTGTGAAATCATCTCACAGAGTTGCAACTTTCCCCTCCAGAAGCCTTCGCTAAGACAGTTTATGGGTGCAAAGTGATATTTGGAGCTCAGGGTCTATATATGTGTTAAAATCACAGATGAAACCTGGAAAGAAGCTTTCTGAGAAACTGCTTAATTCTGTTAATTCATCTCACAGTCACAGCTTTTCCTTCAAAAGAAGCCATTCTAAAGCTGTTCTTGTGGAATTTGCAAAGTGATATTTAGGAGCGCCTACAGGGCTATGGTGAAAAAGAAAATATCCTCAGAGAAAAACTGGAAAAGTCTTTCTGAGAAACTGCTTTGTGATGTGTGACTTCCACTCACAGAGTTACATCTGTATTTCATGGATCTCTTTGCTAGCCTTATTTCTGTGGAATCTGAGAACAGATATTTCGGATCCCTTTGAAGACTATAGGGCCAAAGATATCTCTGATAACAAAGAAAAACTTTCCTCAGAAACTTCTTTGTGTTCATGAAATCATCTCACGAGTTTACGGCACCCTCAAAGCCTTTCGCTAAGGACTTCTTAAGCAGAAAGTATTTGGGAAGCCGCATAGAGGCTGGCTGCTCAGTGAAAAAGGAAATATCCTCAGAAGAAATCTGGAAAGAAGCTTTCTGAGAACCTGTGGTTGAATGTTTTGTCAATTCCATCTCACAGGTTACAACTTTCTCCTCAAAGCCTCTCCTTCAAGCCTGTTCTTGTGGAGATTAGAGGGATATTTGGAGGCATATAAAGAAGGCTATGGTGAAAGAAAATATCCTTTGAGAAAAACTGGAAAGAAGCTTTCTGAGAAACTGCTGTGATGTGTGACTTCCACTCACAGAGTTATCTGTGCTTCGTGGATCTCTTTGCTAGCCTTATTTCTGTGGAATCTGAGAACAGATATTCGATTCCTTGAAGACGCTATAGGTCCAGAGAATATATACTCGGATAACAAACAGACAGAAACAAACTTCTTTGTGTTCTGATCTCCTACAAGAGTTACAACCACTAAAGGCTTTTGGTAGGCAGGTTGGGCTGAAGTGATACTTTGCAGGCCATAGAACTGCTGGGTAAAGAAAGCAATCTCATGTGCAGTCTGGAAGCAGAGAACCTTTCTGAGAAACTGCCGAAGCAGATACAAATTGTTCATCTGCAGGTGCACCCTCAAAAGGCCGCTTCGCTAAGCCTGTTCTTGTGGGAGATTATAAAGAAATTTGGGGGAAGTAATAGGGGCTATATGGTGAAAGTGAAAATATCCTCAGAAAAAACTGGAAAAAGCTTTCTGAAAGCACTTTGTTGTGACTACTACGGGGTATATCCTTCGTGGATCTCTTTGCTAGCCTTTTGGTTTATTGGAATCTGAGAACAGATGTTCGGATCCCTTTGAAGATTATAGGGCCAAAGAAATATCCTCCGATAACAAAGAAAAAAAGATGTTTTCTGGGAAACTTCCTTGTGTTCTGTGAAATGCGTCTGACAGAGTTACCTTTCCCCTCAAAGGAAGCCTTTCGCTAAGACCATTCTTGAGAAATTTGCAAAGTGATATTTGGAAGCCCATAGAAGGCTGTGTGAAAAAGGAAATATCCTCAGATGAAATCTGGAAACAAGCTTTCTGAGAAACTGCTTAGTTTCTGCCTCTTAATTCTCTCACGAGGTACAGCTCCCCCTCAAGAAGCCATTTCTTCAGCCTGTTCTTGTGAATTCTCAAAGTGATGTTGGAGGCGCATAGAGGGTTATGGTGAAAAAGAAAATATCCTCAGAGAAAAACTGGAAAGAAGCTTTCTGAGAAACTGCTTTGTGATGTGTGTCTTCCACTCACAGAGTTACATCTGTATCTCCTGTATCTCTTTGATAGCCTTATTTCTGTGGAATGTGAGAACAGATATTTCGGATCCCTTTGAAGACTATAGTTCCAAAGGAAATATCCTCCGATAACAAAGAGAAAGAAGCTTTCTGAGCAACATCTTTGTGTTCTGTGAAATCATCTCACAGAGTTACAGATTTCCCCTCAAGAAGCCGCTCACTAAGACAGTTCTTGTGGAATGTGCAAAGTTATATTTGGAAGGCCATAGAGGGCTATGGTGAAAATGGAAATTTCCTCAGATGAAATCCGGAAAGAAGATTTCTGAGAAACTACTTAGTGTTCTGTTAATTCATCTCACAGCGTTACAGTTTTCCCCTCAAGAGGAAGCTCGCTAAGCCTGTTTTTGTGGAATTCGCATAGTGATATTTGGAAGCCCATAGAGGGCTATGGTGAAAAAGAAAATATTCTCAGAGAAAAACTGGAAAGAGACTTTCTGAGAAACTGCTGTGTGATTTGTGACTTCCACTCACAGAGTTACACATTTATTTCGTGGATATTCTTGCTAGCCTAATTTCTGTGGAATCTGAGAACAGTTAGTTCGGATCCCTTTGAAGACTATACGGCCAAAGGAAATATCCTCCAATAACAAAGAGAAAGAAGCTTTCTGAGAAACTTCTTTGTGTTCTGTGAAATCATCTCACAGAGTTACAGCTTTCCCCTCAAGAAGCCTTTTGCTAAGACTGTTCTTGAGGAATTTGTATAGTGATATTTGGAAACCCATAGAGGGCTATGGTGAACAATGAAATATCCTCAGATGAAATCTGGAAAGAAGCTTTCTGAGAAACTACTTAGTGTTCTGTCAATTCATCTCATAGAGTTACTGCTTTCCCTTCAAGAAGCCTCTCGCTAAGCCTGTTCTTGTGGAATTCGCAAAGGGAAATTTGGAAGCCCTTAGAGGGCTATGGTGAAAAAGAAAATATCCTCAGAGAAAAACAGGAGTGAAGATTTCTGAGAAACTGCTTTGTGATGTGTGAGTTCCACTCACAGAGTTACATCTGTATTTCTGTGGATCTCTTTGCTAGCCTATTTCTGTGGAATCTTGAGAGCAGATATTTCTGCATTCATTTGAAGACTATAGGCCAAAGGCAACATCCCCAAAAGAGGTGCAGCTTCCCCTGCAGTCCTCCTTGTGTTCTGTGAAATCATCTCACAGAGCCTCAAGAAGCCTTCAAGACAGTTCTTGTGAATTTCCAAATGATATTTGGCAGCCAATAGAGGGCTATGGTGAAAAAAGGAAATATCCCTCAGATGAAACCTGGAAAGAAGCTTTGAGAAACTGCTTAGTGCTCTCTGTTAATCTCATCTCACGGTGTTACAGCTTTTCCCTCAAGACGCCGCTAATCCTGTTCTTGTGGAATTCGAAAGTGATATTTGAATCCCTTAGAGGGCTATGGTGAAAAGAAAGCATCCTCAGAGAAAAAATGGGAAGAATCTTTCTGAGAAACTGTTACAGATGTCACCTAATCACACAGAGTTACATCTGTATTTCAGATCTCATTGCTAGCCTTATTTCTGTGTAATCGAGAAGAGATATTTAACCTTTGAAGACTATACTGCCAAAGGAAATATCCCCATATCAGCAGAAAGAAGCTTGAGAAATTTCTTTGTGTTCTGTGAAATCATCTCACAGAGTTACAGCTTTCCCCTCAAGAAGCCTTTCGCTAAGACAGTTCTTGTGGAATTGGCAAAGTGATATTTGGAAGCCCATAGAGGGCTATGGTGAAAACGGAAATATCCTCAGAAGAAATCTGGAAAGAAGGTTTCTGAGAAACTGCTTAGTATTTTGTCAATTCATCTCACAGAGTTACAGCTTTCCCCTCAAGAAACCCTGTTCTTGTGAAACTGGCAAAGTGATATTTGGAAGCGCAAAGAGGGCTATGGTGAAAAAGAGAATATCCAAAGGGAAAAAGTGGAAAGAAGCTTTCCGAGAAACTTCTTTGTGATGTGTGACTTCCACTCACAGAGTTACATCTGTATTTCGTGGATCTGTTAGCTGTACTTCTTTCTGTGGAATCTGATAACTGATATTTCGGATGGCTTTGAAGTCTCTAGTACCAAAGGAAATATCCTCCGATAACAAAGAGAAAGAAGCTTTCTGAGAAACTTCTTTGTGTTCGGTGAAATCATCTCACAGAGTTACAGCTTTCCCCTCAAGAAACCTTTCGCTAAGCCTGTTCTTGTGGAATTCGCAGAGTGATATTTCGATGCCCATGGAGGGCTACAGTGAAAAAGGAAATATCCTCAGATGAAATCTGGAAAGAAGCTTTCTGAGAAACTGCTTAGTGTTCTGTCAATTCATCTCACAGAGTTACAGCTTTCCCCTCACGAAGCCGCTCGCTAAGCCTGTTCTTGTGGAATTTGCAAGGTGATATTTTTAAGCCAATTGAGGGCTATGGTGAAAAATAGAATATTCTTAGAGAAAAACTGGAAAGAAGCTTTGTGAGAGACTGCTTTGTGATGTGTGACTTCCACTCACAGAGTTACATCTGTATTTCGTGGATCTGTTTGCTAGCCTTATTTCTGTGGAATCTGAAAACTGATATTTCGAATCCCTTTGAAGACTATAGGGCCGAAGGAAATATCCTCCGATAACAAAGAGAAAGAAGCTTTCTGAGAAACTTCTTTGTGTTCTTTGAAATCATCTCACAGAGTTACAGCTTTCCCCTCAAGAAGCCTTTCGCTAAGCCTGTTTTTGTGGAATTGGCAAAATGATATTTCGATGTCCATAGAGGGCTATGGTGAAAAAAGAAATATCCTCAGATGAAATCGGGAAAGAACTTTGTGAGAAACTGCTTATTTTTCTGTTAATTAATCTCACAGAGTTACAGCTTTCCCCTCAAGAAGCCGTTCGCTAAGCCTATTCTTGTGGAGTTGGCAAAGTGATATTTGGAAGCCCATAGAGGGCAATGGTGAAAAAGAGAATATCCTCAGAGAAAAACTGTAAAGAAGCTTTCTGAGAAACTGCTTTGTGATGTGTGACTTCCACTCACAGAGTTACATCTGTATTTCGTGGATCTCTTTGCTAGCCTTATATCTGTGGAATCTGAGTACTGATATTTCGGATCCCTTTGAAGACTCTAGGGCCAAAGGAAATATCCTCCGATAACAAAGAGAAAGAAGCTTTCTCAGAAACTTCTTTGTGTTCTGTGAAATCATCTCAGAGAATTACAGCTTTCCCCTCAAGAAGCCTTTCGCTAAGACTGTTCTTGTGGAATTTGCAAACTGTTATTTGGATGCCCTTAGAGGGCTACGGTGTAAAAGAAATATCCTCAGATGAAATCTGGAAAGAAGCTTTCTGAGAAACTGCTTATTATTATGTTAATTCATCTCACAGAGTTACCACTTTCCCCTCAAGAATACGTTCGCTAAGCCTGTTCTTGTGGAATTGTCCAAGTGATATTTGGAAGCCCATAGAGGGCTATGATGAAAAAGAGAATATCCTCAGAGAAAAACTGGAAAGAACCTTTCTTTGAAACTACTTTGTGATGTGTGACTTCCACTCACTGAGTTACAACTGTATTTCGTGGAGCTGTTTCCTACCCTTATTTCTTTTTAATCTGAGAACTGTTCATTAGGATCCCTTTTTTATCTATAGGTCCAAAGGAAATATCCTCCCAAAAAAATGAGAAAGAAGCTTTCTGAGAAACCACTTTTTGATCTGTGAATTCATCTCACAGAGTTACAGCGTTCCCCACAAGAAGTCTTTCGCTAAGACTCTTCTTGTGGAATTTGCTAACTGATATTTGGAAGCCCATGGAGGGCTATGGTGAAAAAGAAAATATCCTCAGATAAAAACTGGAAAGAAGCTTTCTGAGAAACTGCTTTGTGTTCTGTTAATTCATCTCAGAGAGTTAGAGCTTTCTTCTCAAGAAGCCGTTCGCTAAGACTGTTCTTGTAGAAGTTGCAAAGTGATATTTGGAAGCCCATAGAGGACTACGGTGAAAAAGAAAATATCCTCTGATAAAAACAGGAAAGTAGTTTTCTGAGTAACTGCTTTGTGATGTGTGACTTCCACTCACTGAGTTACAGCTGTATTTGGTGGAGCTGTTTGCTAGCCTTATTTGTTTGGAATCTGAGAAATCTTATTTCGGATTCCTTTGAAGACTCTAGTACCAAAGGAAATATTCTCTGATAAAATTGAGAGAGAAGCTTTCTGAGAAACTTCTTTGTGATCTGTGAATTCATTTCACAGAGTTACAGCTTTCCCCTCAAGAAGCCATTCACTAACACTGTTCTTGTGGAATTTGCAAAGTGTTATTTGGAATCCCGTAGAGGAGTATGGTGAAAAATAAAATATTCTCCGATAAAAACTGGAAAGAAGCTTTCTGAGAAACTGCTTTGTGTTGTGTGACTTCCACTCATTGAGTTACAGCTGTATTTCGTGGTGCTGTTTGCTAGCCTGATGTCTGTTTAATCTGAGAACTGTTATTTCGGATCCCTTTGAAGACTTTAGGGCCAAAGGAAATATAATCCGATAAAAAATGAGAAAGAAGCTTTCTGAGAAACTTCTTTGTGATCTGTGAATTCATCTCACAGAGTTACTGTTTCCCCTAAAGAAGCCTTTCGCTAAGACTTTTCTTTTGGAATTTGCCAACTGATATTTGGAAGCCCATGGAGGGCTATGGTGAAAAAGAAAATATCCTCAGAAATAACTGGAAAGAAGCTTTGTGAGAAACTGCTTTGTGTTCTGTTAATTCATCACACAGAGTTACAGGATCCCCTCAAGAAGGCGTTCGCTAAGACTGTTCTTGTGGGATTTGCAAAGTGATATTTGGAAACCCCTAGAGGACTATGGTGAAAAAGAAAATATCCTCAGATAAAAACTGGAAAGAAGGTTTCTGTGAAACTGCTTTGTGATGTGTGACTTCCACTCACTGAGTTACAGCTGTATTTCGTGGAGCTGTTTCCTACCCTTATTTCTGTGGAATCTGAGAGCTCATATTTCGGTTCCCTTTGAAGGCTACAGGGCCAAATGAAATATCCTCCGATAAAAAAGAGAAAGTAGCTTTCTGAGAAACTTCGTTGTGACCTGTGAGTTCACCTCAGCGCGTTACAGCTTTCCCCTCAAGAAGTCCTACCCGAAGACTTTTCTTGTGGAATTTGCCAGCTGATATTTGGAAGCCGTTGGAAGGCTGGTGAAAAAGAAAATATCCTCAGATAAAAACTGGAAAGAAGCTTTCTGAGAAACTGCTTTGTGTTCTGTTTATTCATCTCACAGAGTTACTTCTGTCCCCTCAAGTAGCCGTTCGCTAAGACTGTTCTTGTGGAATTTGCAAAGTGATATTTGGAAGCCCATAGAGCACTACGGTGAAAAAGAAAATATCCTCAGATAAAAACTGGATAGAAGCTTTCTGAGAAACTGCTTTGTGATGTGTGACTTCCACTCACTGAGTTACAGCTGTATTTCATGCAGCTGTTTGCTAGCCTTATTTCTGTGAAATCTGAGAACTCTTATTTCGGATCCATTTGAACACTATAGGGCCAAAGGAAATATCGTCTGATAAAAATGAGAAGGAAGCTTTCTGATAAACTTCTTTTTGATCTGTGAGTTCATCTCACCAAGTTACAGCTTTCCCCTCAAGACGCCTTTCGCTAAAACTGTTCTTGTGGAATTTGCCAACTGATATTTGGAAACCCATGGAAGGCTAAGGTGAAAAAGAAAGTATCCTCAGATAAAAACTGAAAAGTAGCTTTCTGAGAAACTGCTTTGTGATGTGTAACTTCCACTCACTGAGTTACAGCTGTATTTCATGGAGCTCTTTGCTAGCCTTATTTCTGTGGAATTTGAGAACTGTTATTTCGGATCCCTTTGTTGACTATAGGGCCTAAGGAAATATCCTCCCGAAAAAATGAGAAAGAAGCTTTCTTAGAAACTACTTTGTGATCTGTGAATTCATCTCACAGAGTTACAACTTTCCCCTCAAGAAGCCGTTCGCTTAGACTGTTCTTGTGGAATTTTCAAAGAGATATTTGGAAGCCCCTTGAGGACTATGGTGAAAAAGAAAATATTCACAGATAAAAACTGGAAAGAAACTTTCTGAGAAACTGGTTTGTGATGTGTGACTTCCACTCACTGAGTTACAGCTGTATTTCATGGAGCTGTTTTCTAGCCTTATTTCTGTGGAATCTGAGAACTGTTATTTCGGATCCCTTTCAAGTCTATAGGGCCAAAGGAAATATCCTCCGATAAAAATGAGAAAGAAGCTTTCTGAGAAACTTCCTTGTGATCTGAGAATTCTTCTCACAGAGTTACATCCTTCCCCTCAAGAAGCCTTTCGCTAAGACTGTTACTGTGGAATTGGCCAACTGATATTTGGAAGCCCATGGATGGCTATGGTGAAAAAGAAAATATCCTCAGATAAAAACTGGAAAGAAGCTTTCTTTGAAAGTGCTTTGTGTTCTGTTAATTCATCTCACAGAGTTACAGCTTTCCCCTCAAGAAGCCGTTCGCTAAGACTGTTCTTGTGGAATTCACAAAGTGATATTTGGAAGCGCATAGAGGACAGTGGTGAAAAAGAAAATATCCTCAGATAAAAACTGGAAAGAAGCTGTCTGAGAAACTGCTTTGTGATGTGTGACTTCCACTCACTGAGTTACATCTATATTTCGTGGAGCTGTTTGCTAGCCTTATTTCTGTGGAATCTGAAAAATGTTATTTCGGATCCCTTTGAGGACTATAGAGAGAAAGGAATATCCTCTGATAACAAAGAGAAAGAAGCTTTCTGAGAAACTTCTTTGTGATGTGTGAATTCATGTCACTGAGTTACAGCTTTCCCCTCAAGAAGCCTTTCGCTAAGACTGTTCTTGTGGAATTTGCCAACTGATGTTTGGAAGCCCATGGAGGGCTATGGTGAAAAAGAAAATATCCTCACATAAATACTGGAAAGAAGCTTTCTGAGTAACTGGTTTGTGTTCTGTTAATTCATCTCACAGAGTTACAACTTTCCCCTCAAGAAGCCGTTCGCTAAAACTGTTCTTGTGGAATTTGCAAAGTAATGTTTGGAAGCCCACAGAGGACTATGCTGAAAAAGGAAGTATCCTCATATAAAACCTGGAAAGAATCTTTCTGAGAAACTGCTTTGTGATGTGGGACTTCCACTCACTGAGTTACAGCTGTATTTCCTGGAGCTGTTTGCTAGCCTTATTTCTGTGGAATATGAGAACTGTTATTTCGGATCCCTTTGAAAACTATAGGGCCAAAGGAAATATCCTGCGATAAAAATGAAAAGGAAGCTTTCTGAGAAACTTCTTTCTGTTCTGTGAAATCATCTCTCAGAGTTACAGCTTTCCCCTCAAGAAGCCTTTCGCTTTGCAAAGGCCCGCGGCGGGTGTTGACGCAATGTGATTTCTGCCCAGTGCTCTGAATGTCAAAGTGAAGAAATTCAGTGAAGCGTGGGTAAGCGGCGGGAATAACTATGACTCTCTTAAGGTAGTCAAATGCCTCGTCATTTAATTAGTGACACGCATGAATGGATGAATGAGATTCCCACTGTCCCTACCTACTATCCAGCGAAACCACAGCCAAGGAAACGGGCTTGGCGGAATCAGCGGGGAAAGAAGATCCTGTTGAGCTTGACTCTATTCTGCCTCGATGAAGAGACATGAGAGGTGTAGAATAAGTGGGAGGCCCCCGGTGCCCCTCTGTCCCAGCCATGGGGCGGGGCGGGATCTGCTGGCCTTGCGGGCCGCCGGTGAAATACCACTACTCTGATCGTTTTTTCACTGACCTGGTGAGGCGGGGGGGGCGAGCCCCGAGGGGCTCTCGCTTTAAACCATCAAAGATCAAAAGAGACAAAGCAGGCCATTACATAACGGTAAAGGGATCAATTCAACAGGAAGATCTAACTATCCTAAATATATATGCACCAATAGGAGCACCCAGATTACATAAAGAAAAACCAAGTCCTTAGAGACTTACAAACTAGACTGTAGCCACAATAATAATGGAGAACTTCAACCTCCCACTGTCAACATTAGACAGATCAGCAGACAGAAAGTTAACAAGGATATCACAAGATTGAACTCATCTGCAAGCAGACCTAATGAACATCTATGAACTCTCACCCCAAATCAACAGGGTATATACATTCTTCTCAACTGCCACATCACCTCTAAAATTGACCACATAATTGGAGAGTAAAGCACTCCTCAGCAAATGTACACAGAACAGAAATTATAACAAATTGTCTCTCAGACCACAGCGCCTGTGAAATCAAACTAGAACTCAGGACTAAGAAACTTAATCCAAAGCCATCTGACTACATGGAAACTGAACAGCCTGCTCCTGTATGAATGACTACTGGGTACACATATGAAATGAGAGCCGAAATAAAGATGTTCTTTGAAACAATGAGAACAAAGATGCAAACATACCAGAATCTCTGGGACACATATAAAGCAGTGTGTAGAGGGGAAATTTATAGCACTAAATGCCACAAAAGAAAGCAGGAAAGATCTAAAATTGACCTCTAACATACTTAATTAAAAGAACTACCAGAAGGCAGGCAACTGAACCGAGACTAGCAGAAGACAAAGAAATAACTAAAGATCAGAGCAGAACTGAAGGAGATAGGGGGCAAAACCACTCCAAAATCCAGCGAATCCAGGAGCTGGTTTTGAAAAGATCAACAAAATTGACAGACCACTAGCAAGACCCAATAAAAGAAGAAAAAAGAGAGAGAATAGTGGTACATTTAAAAAATGATAAAGGGATATCACCGACCCGAGAGCTGGCTACCATCAGAGGTATAAACACCTCTCACACTTAAATAAACTGGAAAATCTAGAAAATGGATAATTCCTGGACACTTACACTCTTCAAGACTAAATCAGGAAGAAGTTGAATCTGAATAGACCAATAGCGGGCTCTGAAGTGAGGAAATAATTAATAGCCTACCAACCAAAAGAGTCCAGGACCAGATGGATTCCGCAGCTGAATTCTACCAGAGGTATAAGGAGGAGTTGGTACCATTTTCTTCTGAAACTATTCAATCAATGAAAAGAGAATCCTCCTAACTCATTTTATGAGGCCAACATGTCATCTGATACCAAGAAAGCCTGGCAGGGCTTTAACAAAAAGGGAACAGACCAATATCTGATGAACATCGTGCAAAAATCCTCAATAAAATACTGGCAAACCGGATTCAGCAACACATCCTAAGCTCATCCACCATGATCAAGTGGGCTTCATCCCCTGGGATGCAAGGCTGATTCAACATTCGCAAATCAATAAACATAATCCAGCATAAACAGAACCAAAGACAAGAACCACATGATTATCTCAATAGATGCAGAAAAGGCTTTGACAGTATTCAACAGCCCTTCATGCTAAAAACACTCAATAATAAATTCGGTATTGATGGAGCGTGCCTCAAAATAATAAGACCTGACACATTGTATATCATACTGTGAATGGGCAAAACTGGAAAATTCCCTTTGAAAACTGGCACAAGACAGGATTAGCATCTCTCTCACCACTCTAATTCAACATGGTGTTTGAGTTCTGGCTAGGGAATTAAGGAAGAGAGAGAGAAATCAAGGTATTCAGTTAGGAAAAAGAAAGTCAAATTGTCCCTGTTTGCAGATGACATGATTGTATATTTAGAAACCCCATTGTGTCTCTCAGCCCAAAATCTCCTTCAGCTGATAAACATGCTTACATAAAAGATCTCAGGATACAATTAATGTGCAAAAATCACAAAGCATTCTTATACACAGTAACAGACAAACGGAGAGCCAAATCAGGAATGAACTTCCATTCTACAATTGCTTCAAAGAGAATAAAATACCTAGGAATCCAACACAAGGGATGCAAAGGACCTCTTCAAGAGGGAGAACTACAAACCCTGCTCAGTGGAAATCAAGAGGACACAAACAAATGGAAGAACATACCATGCTCATGGATGGAAGAATCAATATCGTGAAAATGGCCATACTTCCCAAGGTAATTTATAGATTAAATGCCATACATGTGAAAGCTACCAATGTGTTTCTTCACGTTGGAAAAACTGCTTTAAAAAGTGTCTGGAACCAAAAAAGAGCCACATCCAAGACAATCCTAAGTCAAAGAACAAAGCTGGAGGCATCAAGCTACCCTGACTTCAAACTATACCAAGGCTACAGTAACCAAAACAGCATGGTACTGGAGTACCAAAAACGAGATATGAATAGCCAATGATACAGAACCGAGTCCTCAGAAGAAATAATACCACACATCTACAGCCATCTGATCCTTTGACAAACCTGACAAAAACAAGAAATGGGGAAAAGGATTTGTTAATAAATGGTGCTGGGAAAATTGGCTATGTATAAGTAAGCTGAAACTGGATCCTTTCCTTGCCTCCCTTGCTCTGAAAAATTAAGGTCAAGATGGATAGGGCTTAAATGTGAGACCTAATATAAAATCTAGAGAGAAAACCGAGAGTGAGTACATTCAGGACATAAGAGCATGGGCAAAGACTTCATGTCTAAAACACCAAAAGCAATGACAGCAAAAGCCAAAATTGACAAAGGGATCTAATTAAACTAAAGAGCTTCTGCACAGCAAAGAAACTACCATCCAAATTGAACAGGCAACCTACAGAATGGGGAGAAAATTTTTGCAATCTACTCATCTGACAAAGGAATAATATCCAGAACTACAAAGAACTCAACAAATTTACAAGAAAAAACAAACAACCCATCAAAAATTAAGGCAAGGATGAACAGACATTTCTCAAAAGAGACATTCATACAGCCAACAGACACATGAAAAAAATGCTCTTCATCACTGGCCATCAGAGAAATGCAAATCAAAGCCACAATGAGATCTCACACCAGTTAGAATGGCGATCATTAAAAAGTCAGGAAACAACGGGGTACTGGAGAGGATGTGGAGAAAAAGGAACACACTGTTGAGGTGAGTTGTCAACTAGTTCAACCATTATGGAAGAAACAGTATGGCGATTCCTCAAGGATCTAGAACTAGATGGTCTTCACCTGTATTAGCCATCCCATTACTGGGGATATACCCAAGGATTATAAATTATGCTGCTATAAAGACACATGCACACGTATGTTTATTGCCTTTTCTAATAGCAAGACAGGAATCAACCCAAATGTCCATCAGTGTGTCAAAAGATTGGATTAAAAATGTGGCACATATACACCATGGAATACTATGCAGCCATAAAAGGATGAGTTGTGTCCTTTGTAGGGACATGGATGCAGCTGGAAACCATCATTCTTAGCAAACTATCACAGGAACAGAAAACCAAACAACGCAAGTTCTCACTCATAGGTGGGAACTGAGCAATGAGGTCACTTGGACTCACGAAGGGGAACATCACACAACGGTGCCTATCATGGGGAGGGGGGAGGGGAGAGGGATTGCATTGGGAGTTATACCTGATGTAAATGACGAGTTGATGGGTGTTGACGAGTTGATGGGTGCAGCACACCAACATGGCACAAGTGTACATATGTAACAAACCTGCACGTTAGACACATGTACACTAGAACTTAAAGTATAATAATAATTTTAAAAAAAGAAAAAAGAAAAACTGCACTAGCAAACAGCTCCATGAAATACAGCTAAAACTCAGTGACTTGAATTCAAACATCACAAAGCAGTTTCTCAGAAAGCTTCTTTCTACTTTTTATCTGAAGATATTTCCTTTGTCACCGTCAGCTTCCCTGGGCAAAAAAATATCCCACTGCAGATTTCCCGAAAGCTGTCTTAGCAAACTCATCAATGAACAGAGAAGTGTAACTCTGTGAGTTGTATTCACACGTCACAATACTGTTTCAAAAATGCTTCTTTTCAGTTTTTGTCTGAAGATATATTCTTTTTCACTTTAGCCGTCAATGCACTCCCAAATATCACTTAGCAGATTACAGGAGAACAGTGTTAACAAACAGCTACATGAACAGAAAGTGGAACTCTGTGAGATGAACTCAGAGATCAGAAAGACATTTCTCAGAAATCATCTTTCTCATTTTTATCTAGGGATATTCCCTTTGGCTGTATACTCCTCCAAGCGATCCGAAATATCGGTTCTCAGATTCAACAAAAACTGAACTAAAAAACAGTTCCATGAAATACAGCTGTAACTCAGTGTGTTGAATTCACACATCAAAAAGCAATTTCTCAGAAAACTTCTTTCTACTTTTTATCTGAAGATATTTCCTTTGTCACCATAAGCTTCATTGGGCAAGAAATATCCGAATGCAGTTTTGAAGAAAAGTGTGTTAGCAAACTGATCAATGAACAGGAAAGTGTAACTCTGTGAATTGCATTCACATGTCACAATGCAGTTTCTCAGAACGCTTCTTTTCAGTTTTTATCTGTAGATATTTGCTTTTTCACTGTAGCCGTCAATGCGCTACCAAATATCACATACCAGTTTCCACGAGAGGAGAATTAGCAAACAGCTATGTCAACAGAAAGGTGGAACTCTGTGAGATGAAAGTTAAGTAACATAGAAGTTTCTGAGAACGCTTCCTTTCATTTTTTATCTGAAGATATTTCCTTTTTCACTGTAGCCCTCAATGTGCTCCCAAGTATCACTTTGCAGATTCCGCAAGAAGAGTGTTAGCAAACAGCTACATGAACAGAAAGGTGGAACTCTGTGAGATGAACTTAGAAATGAAAAAGACATTTCGCAGAAATCTTCTTTCTCGTTTTTATCTAGGTATATTCTCTTTGGCTGTATACTCCTCCAAGCCATCCCAAATATCAGTTCTCAGATTCAACAAAAGCTGGAGTAGCAAACAGCTCCATGAAACACAGCTGTAACTCAGTGAGTTGAATGCACACATCACAAAGCCGTTTGTCAGAAAGCTTCTTTCTACTTTTTATATGAAGATATTTCCTCTGTCACCATCAGCTTCATTGGGAAAACAAATATCCCACTGCAGATTTCCAGAAAGCTGTGTTAGCAAACTTATCAATGAACAGAAAAGTGTTACTCTTTGAGTTGCATTCACACGTCACAATGCAGTTTCTCAGAACGCTTCTCTTCAGTTTTTATCCGAAAATATTTCCTTTTTCACAGTAGCCGCCAATGCGCTCCCAAATATCACGTAGCAGATTCCACGAGAAGAGTGTTAGCAAACAGCTACAAGAACAGAAAGGTGGAAGTATGTGAGATGCATGTACAGTCACATAGAAGTTTCTCAGAATGCTTCCTTTCAGTTTTTATCTGAAGATATTCCCTTTTTCACTGTAGCCCTCAATGCGCTCCCAAATATCACTTTGCAGATTCCACGAGAAGAGTGCTAGCAAACATCTACATGAACAGAATGGTGGAACTCTGTGAGATGAACTCAGAGATCAGAAACACATTTCTCAGAAATCTTCTTTCTCGTTTTTGTCCGGGGATATTTCCTTAGGCTGTATACTCCTCCAAGAGATGCGAAATATCAGTTCTCAGATTCAACAAAAACTGGACTGGCAAACAGCTCCATGAAATACAGCTGTAACTTAGTGAATTGAATTCACCCATCAGAAAGCAGTTTCTCAAAAAGCTTCTTTCTACCTTTTATCTGAAGGTATTACCTTTGTCACCATTAGCTTCATTGGGCAAAGAAATATCCCACTGCAGATTTCAAGAAATCTGTGTTAGCAAACTGATCAATGAACAGAAACGTGTAACTCTGTGAGTTGCATTCAGACGTCACAATGCAGTTTCTCAGAACGCTTGTTTTCAGTTTTTATCTGAAGATATTTCCTTTTTCACTGTAGCCGTCAAGGCGCTCCCAAATATCACTTAGCAGATTCCAAGAGAAGAGTGTTAGCAAACAGCTACATGAACAGAAAGGTGGAACTCTGTGAGATGAATGGACAGTCACATAGAAGTTTCTCAGAATGCTTCCTTTCAGTTTTTATCTGAAGATATTTCCTTTTTCACTGTAGCCGTCAGTGAGCTCCCAAATGTCACTTTGCAGATTCCACAAGAAGAGTGTTAGCAAAAGCTACATGAACAGAAAGGTGGAACTCTGTGAGATGAACTCAGAGATCAGAAAGATATTTCTCAGAAATCTTCTTTCACTTTTTTATCTAGGGATATTTATATTGGCTGTATACTCCTCCAAGCGATCTGAAATATCGGTTCTCAGACTCAACAAATATTGGGCTAGCAAACTGCTCCATGAAATACAGCTCTAACTCAGTGTGTTGAAAACACATATCACAAAACAGTTTCTCAGAAATCTTCTTTCTACTTTTTATCTGAAGATATTTCCTTTGTCACCTAAGTTTCATTGGGGATAGAATTATCCCACTGCAGATTTTAAGAAAACTGTGTTAGCAAACTGATCAATGAACAGAAAAGTGTAACTCTGTGAGTGGCATTCACACGTCACTATACAGTTTCTCAGAATGCTTCTTTTCAGTTTTTTTCTGAAGATATTTCCTTTTTCACTGTAGCCATCAGTGTGCTCCCAAATATCACTTTGCAGATTGCACGAGGAGAGTGTTAGCAAACAGCTACATGAACAGAAAGGTGGAACTCTGTGAGATGAATGTACAGTCACATAGAAGTTTCTGAGAATGCCTCCATTCAGTTTTTATCTGAAGATATTTCCTTTTTCACTGTAGCCCGCAATGTGCTCCCAAATATCACTTTGCAGGTTTCACGAGAAGAGTGTTAGCAAACAGCTATATGAACAGAAAGGTGGAACTCTGTGAGATGAATGCACAGGTCACATAGATGTTTCTCAGAAAGCTTCCCTTTAGTTTTTATCTGCAGATATTTCTTTTTTCACTGTAGCCCTCAATGCGCTCCCAAATATCACTTAGCAAATTCCATGATAAGAGTGTTAGCAACAGCTACATGAACAGAAATGTGGAACTCTGTAAGATAAATGTACAGTCACATAGCAGTTTCTCAGAACGCCTCCTTTCAGTTTTTATCTGAAACTATTTCCTTTTTCACTGTAGCCCTCCATGTGCTCCCAAATATCACTTTGCAGATTTCAAGAGAAGACTGTCAGCAAACAGCTACATGAACAGAAAGGTGGAACTCTGTGAGATGAACTCAGAGATCAGAAAGACATTTCTCAGAAACATTCTTTTTCGTTTTTATCTCTGGATATTGCCTTCAGCTGTATACTCCTTCATGCGATCCGAACTATCAGATCTCAGATTCAACGAAAACTGGACTAGGAAACAGCTCCATGAAATACAGCTGTAACTCAGTGAGTTGAATTCACACATCACAATGCAGTTTCTCAGAACGCTTCTTTTCAGTTTTTATCTGAAGGTATTTCCTTTTTCACAGTAGCTCTCAAAGAGCTCCCAAATATCACTTAGTAGATTCCACGAGAAGAGTGTTAGCAAACAACTGCATGGACAGAAAGGTGGAAATCTGTGAGATAAATGCACGGGTCACATAGCAGTTTATCAGAACGCTTCCTTTTAGTTTTTTTCTTACGACATTTCCTTTTTCACTGTAGCCCTCAATGCGCTCCGAAATATCACTCTGCAGACTCCACGAGAAAAGTGTTAGCAAAAAGCGACGTGAACAGAAAGGTGGAACTCTGTGAGATGAACTCGGAGATGAGAAAGACATTTCTCAGAAATCTTCTTTCTCGTTTTTACCTAGGGTTATTTTCTTTGCCTGTGTAATACTCCAAGCGATCCGAAATATGGGTTCTCAGATTCAACAAAAACTGGACTAGCAAACAGCTACAGCTCCACGAAATACAGCTGTCACTCCGTGAGTTGAATTCACACATCACAAAGCAGTTTCTCAGAAAGCTTCTTTCTACTTTTGATCTGAAGATATTTCCTTTGTCACCGTAAGCTTCATTGGGCAAAGAAATATCCCACTGCAGATTTCAAGAAAACTGTGTTAGCAAACTGATCAATGAACACAAAAGTGTAACTCTGTGAGTTGCATTCACACGTCACAATGCAGTTTCTCAGAACGCTTCTTTTCAGTTTTTATCTGAAGATATTTCCTTTTTCACTGTAGCTGTCAATAAGCTCCTAAATATCACTTAGCAGATTTCACGAGAAGTGTGTTAGCAAACAGCTACATGAACAGAAATGTGGAACTCTGTGAGCTGAATGTACAGTCACATGAAAGTTTCTCAGAATGCTTTCTTTCAGTTTTTATCTGAAGATATTTCCTTTTTCACTGGAGCCCTCAATGCGCTCCCAAGTATCACTTAGCAGATCTCACGAGAAGAGTGTTAGCAAACAGCTACATGAACAGAAAGGTGGAACTCTGTGAGGTGAATACACATGTCATATAGAAGTTTCTCAGAACGCTTCCTTTCAGTTTTTATCTGAAGATATTTCCTTTTTCACTGGAGCCCTCAATGCGATCCCAAATATCACTTTGCATATTCCACGAGAAGAGTGTTAGCAAACAGCTACATGAACAGAAAGGTAGAACTCTGTGAGATGAACTCAGAGATCAGAAAGACATTTCTCAGAAATATTCTTTCTTGTTTTCATCTGGGGATATTTCCTTTGGCAGTATACTCACCCAAGTGATCCAAAATATCGGTTCTCAGATTCAACAAAAACTGTAGTAGCAAACAGCTCCATGAAATACAGCTGTAACTCAGTGAGTTGAATTCACACATCACAAAGCAGTTTCTCAGGAAGCTTCTTTCTACTTTTTAACCGAAGATATTTCATTTGTCACCATAAGCTTCATTGGGCAAAGAAATATCCCACTACAGATTTCAAGAAAAGTGTGTTAGCAAACTGATCAGAGAAACATAAAAATGTTACTCTGTGAGTTGCATTCACAGGTCACAATGCAGTTTCTCAGAACGCTTCTTTTCAGTTTTTATCTGAAGATATTTCCTTTTTCACTGAAGCCGTCAATGCGCTCCCAAACACCACATAGCAGACTCCACGAGAAGAATGTTAGGAAATAGCTACATGAACAGAAAGGTGGAACTCTGTGAGATGAACTCAGAGATGAGAAAGACGTTTCTCAGAAATCTGCTAAATGATATTTGGGAGCAACTTGATGGCTACAGTGAGAAAGGAAATATCTTCACATAAAAACTAAAAAGAAGCGTTTTGATAACCTTCTATGTGACCCATGCATTCATCTCACAGAGTTCCACCTTTCTGTTCATGGAGCTGTGTGCTAACACTCTTCTCGTGGAATATGCTCAGTGATATTTGGGAGCGCTTTGACGGCTACAGTGAAAAAGGAAATATCTTCAGAAAAAAACTGAAAAGAAGCATTCTGAGAAACTGCATTGTAACGTGTGAATGCAACTCACAGAGTTACACTTTTCTGTTCATTGATCAGTTTGCTAACACAGATTTCTTGAAATCTGCAGTGGGATATTTCTTTGCCCAATGAAGCTGATGGTGACATAGGAAATATCTTCAGATAAAAAGTAGAAAGAAGCTTTCTGACAAATGGCTTTGTGATGTGTGAATTCAACTCACTGAGTTACAACTGTATTTCATGGAGCTATTTGCTTGTTCAGTTTTTGTTGAATCTGAGAACAGACATTTTGGATCACTTGGAGGAGTATACAGCCAAAGGAAATATCCCCAGATAAAAACAAAGAAGAAGATTTCTGAGAAATGTCTTTCTGATCTCTGAGTTCATCTCACAGAGTTCCACCTTTCTGTTCATGTAGCTGTTTGCTAACACTCTTCTCGTGGAATATGCAAAGTGATATTTGGGAGCGCATTGAGAGCTACTGTGAAAAAGGATTTATCTTCAGATAAAAACTGAAAGGAAGCATTCTGAGAAACATCTATGTGACTGTACATTCATCTCACAGAGTTCCACCTTTCTGTTCATGTAGCTGTTTGCTAACACTCCTCTCGTGGAATCTGCAAAGTGATAATTGGAGGCCCATTGAAGGCTATGGTGAAAAAGGAAAAATAATCAGATAAAAACGAGAAAGAAGTTTTCTGAGAAACTTCTTTGTGATCTGTGAATTCATCTCACAGAGTTCCACGTTTGTGTTTGTGAAGCCGTTTCCTAACACTGTTCTCGTGGAAACTGCAAAGGGATATTTGGGAGCACTTAGGGCTATGGTGAAAAGTGAAATATCCACAGATACAAGCTGGAAAGAAGCGTTCTGAGAAACTTCTTTGTGACATGGGAATGCAGCTCACAGAGTTACACATTTCTTTTCATTGATCAGCTTTCTAACTCTCTTTTATTCAAATCTGCAATGGGATATTTCTTTGCACAATGAAGCTTGCAGTGAGAAAGGAAATATACTCAAAGAAAAAGTAGAAAGAACCTTTCTGAGAAACTGCTTTGTGATGTGTGAATTCACCTCAGTAAGTTACAGCAGTATTTCATGGAGCTTTTTGCTAGCCCTGTTTTTGTGGAATCTAAGACCTGATATTTTGGACTGATATTTTGGATTGATTTGAAAATTATATGGAAAAAGGAAATATCCTCAGATAAAAACAAGAAAGAGGCTTTCTGGGAAACTCCTTTGTGATCTGTGAATTCATCTCACAGAATTCCACCAATGTGTTCTTGAATCCGTTTTCTAACACTGTTTTAGTGGAATCTGCACTGTGATATTTGGGAGCGCATTGAGGGCTATGGTGGAAATGGAAATATAATCAGATAAAAATGAGAAAGATGCTTTCTCTGAAACTTCTTTGTGATCTATGCTTTTATCTCACAGAATTCTACCTTTCTGTTCATGAAATCGTTTTCTAACACCGTTCTGGTGGAATCTACAAAGTGATATTTGGGAGGGCATTGAGTGCTACGGTGGAAAAGGAAGTATAATGAGATAAAAAAAAGAAAGATGTTTTCTGAGAAACTTCTTTGTGATCTGTTAATTCATCTCACAGAATTCCAGCTTTGTCTTCATGAAGCCGTTTGCTAACACTGTTTTCGTGGAAACTGTTAAGTGATATTTGGGAGCCTATTGAGGACTATGGTGAAAAATGAAATATCCACAGATAATAACTGGAAAGAAGCATTCTGAGAAACTGCTTTGTGACGTGTGAATTCAACTCACTGAGTTAAAACTTTATGTCATGACGCCCTTTGCTAGCACTGTTGTTGTGGAATCTGAGAATTAATATTTCAGATCGCTTTGAAGATTATACGGCCAAAGGAAGCAACAACAGATAATAACGAGAAAGAAACTTTCTGAGAAAATTCTTTGTGATCTGTGAATTCAACTCACAGAGTTCCACCTTTCTGTTAATGAAGCTGTTTGCTAACACTGTTCTCGGGATTCTGCAAAGTGGTATTTAGAGGAGCATTGAGGGCTATGGCGAAAAAGGAAATATCCTCAGATAAAAACTAGAAAGAAGCGTTCTGAGAAACTGCTTTGTCATGTGTGAATTCAACTCACAGAGTTACACTTTTCTTTTCATTGATCAGTTTGCTAACTCTGTTTTTTGGAAATCTGCAATGGGATATTTCTTACTGCAATGAAGCTTACGGTGACAAAGGAAATATCCTCACATAAAATGTAGAAAATATTTCTGAGAAACTGCTTTGTGATGTGTGAATTCAACTGACTGAATTACACCTGTATTTCATTTAGTCGTTTCCTAGCCCTGTTTTTGTGAAATCTGAGAACTGATGTTTCAGATCGTTTTGAAGACGATTCAGAAGATGAAAAATCCTCAGATAAAAACGAAAAAGAAGATTTCTGAGAAATTTCTTTCTGTTCTGTGAATTCATCTCAAAGAGTTCCACCTTTCTGTTCAAGAAGCTGTTTGCTAACAGTTTTCATTGAATCTGCAAAGTGATATTTGGGAGTGCATTGAGGGCTATGGTGGAAAAGGAAATATAATCAGATAGAAACGAGAAAGAAGCTTTCTGAGAAACCTCTTTGTGATCTGTGAATTTATCTCACAGTGTTCCATCTTTCTGTTAATGAAGCCATTTGCTAGCACTGTTCTCATGGAATCTGCAAAGTGACATTTGGGAGCGCATTGTGGGCTGTGGTGAAAAAGGAAATATCCTCAGATAAAAACTGGAAAGAAGCGTTCTGAGAAACTGCTTTGTGACCTGTGAATGCAACTCACAGTGTTACACTTTTCTTTCCATTGATCAGTTTGCTAACTCTGCTTTCCTGAAATCTACAACGGAATATTTCTTAGCACAATGAACCTTATGGTGACAAAGGAAATATCCTCAAAAAATAAGTAGCAGGAAGCTTTCTGAGAAACTGCTTTGTGATGTGTGAATTCAATTCACTGAGTTACACCTGTATTTTGTGTATCCGTTTGCTAGCCCTGTTTTTGTGGAATCTGAGAAGTGATATGTCGGATTGTTTTGAAGACTCTACGGAGAAAGGAAATATCTTCAGGTGAAAATGAGAAAGATTTCTGAGGAACTCCTTTGTGATCTGTGAATTCATCTCACAGAATTTCACCTATCTGTTCATGAATCCGTTTGGTGACACGGTTTTCACAGAATCTCAAAAGTGATATTTTGGAGCTCATTGAGGTCTATGGTGCAAAAGGAAATATAATCAGATAAAAACGAGAAAGAGGCTTTCTGAGTAACCACTTTGTGATCTGTGAATTCATCTCACAGAGTTCCACCTTTCAGTTCATGATGCCATTTTCTATCACTGTACTCATGGAATCTGCAAAGTGATATATGGGAGCGCATCGATGGCTGTGGTGGAAAAGAAAATATCCACAGATAAAAATGAGAAAGAAACTTTCTGAGAAACATCTTTTTGATCTGTGAATTCATCTAACAGAGTTCCACCTTTCTATTCTTGAAGCCTCTTGCTAACACTGTTCATGTGGAAACTGCAAAGCAATATTTGCAAGCACATTGAGTGCTATGGTGACAAAGGAAATAGCCTTAGATAAAAACTGGAAGGAAGTATTCTGAGAAACTGCTTTGTGACATATGAATGCAACTCACAGAGTTACACTTTTCTATTCATTGATAAGTTTGCTGATTCTGTTTTCTTGAAATCTGTAATGGGATATTTATTAGTGCAATGAAGTTTACAGTGACAAAGGAACTATTCTCAGATAAAAAGTAGAAAGAAGCTTTCTGACAAACTGCTTTGTGATGTGTGATTTCAACTCACCGAGCTACACCTGTATTTCATGGGGCCGTTTGCTAGCCCTGTTTTTGTGCAATCTAAAAATTGATATTTTGAATTGCTTTGAAGACCATATGGAAAAAGGAAATATCCTCAGATAAAAACGAAAAAAGTTCTTGGAGAAATTTCTGCTTGTTCTGTGAATTCATCTCACAGACTTCTACCTTTCTGTTCATGAAACTGTTTGCTAGTATTGTTCTCGTGGAATCTGCATGGTGATATTTCGGAGCGCATTGAGGGCTATGGTGGAAAAGGAAATATAATCAGATAGAAGTGAGAAAGAAGCTTTCTGAGAAACTTCTTTGTGATCTGTGATTTCATCTCACAGAATTCCACCTTTCTGTTCATGAAGCCATTTGCTAATACTGTTCTCGTGGAATCAGCAAAGTGATATCTGGGAGTGCATTGAGGGCTTTGGTGAAAAATGAAATATCCCCAGATAAAAACTGGAAAGAAGCGTTCTGAGACTCTGCTTTGTGACGTGTGAATGCAACTCACAGAGTTACACATTTCTTTTCATTGATCAGTTTGCTAACTCTCTTTTCTTCAAATCTGCAATGGGATATTTCTTAGTGCAAGGAAGCTTACGTTGACAAGAGAAATATCCTCAGACAAAAAGTAGAAGGAAGATTTCAGAGAAACTGTTTTGTGATGTGTGAATTCAACTCACTGAGTTACACGTGTATTTCATTGAGCCATTTGCCAGCCCTGTTTTTGTGGAATCTGAGAAGTGATATTTGGAATCGCTTTGAACTATACGGAAAACAGAAATATCCTCAGGTGAAAATGAGAAAGAAGCTTTCTGAGACACTCCTTTGTGATCTGTGAATTCATCTCACAGAATTCCACCTATCTGTTCATGAATCTGTTTGGTAACACGGTTTTCGTGGAATCTGAAAAGTGATATTTGGGAGCTCATTGAGGGCTACAGTGGATAAGGAAATATAATCAGATAAAAACGAGAAAGAAGCTTTCTGAGTAACTTCTTTGTGATCTGTGAATTCATCTCACAGAGTTTCACCTATCAGTCCATGATGCTGTTCGCTATCACTGTACTCATGGAATCTCCAAAGTGATATTTGGGAGTGAATCAATGGCTATGGTGGAAAACAAAATATCCACAGATAAAAACGAGAAAGAAGCCTTCTGAGAAACATCTTTTTGATCTGTGAATTCATCTCACCGAGTTCCACGTTTGTATTCATGAAGCCATTTGCTAACACTGTTCTTGTAAAAACTGCAAAGTGATATTTGGGAGCGCATTGAGCGCTATGATGACAAAGGAAATATCCTCAGGTAAAAACTGGAAAGAACCATTCTGAGAAACAGCTTTGTGACTTGTGAATGCAACTCATAGAGTTACACTTTTCTTGTCATTGATCAGTTTGCTAATTCTGTTTTCTTGAAATCTGCAACGGGATATTTCTTAGCACAATGAAGCTTACTGTGACAAACGAACTACCCTCAGATAAAAAGTAGAAAGAAGCTTTCTGAGAAACTGCTTTGTGATGTGTGAATGCAACTCACTGTGTTACAAATGTATTTCATGGGGTCGTTTGCTAGACCTATTTTTGTGGAATCTGAAAACTGATATTTCAAATTGCTTTGAAGATGATATGGAAAAAGGAAATATCCTCAGATAAAAACGAGAAAAAATTCTTTGGAGAAATTTCTGTCTGTTCTGTGAATTCATCTCACAGATTTCCTCCTTTCTGTTCATGAAGCTGTTTGCTAATATTTTTCTTGTGAGATCTGCATGGAGATATTTCGGAGCGCATTGAGGGGTGTGGTGAAAAAGGAAATATAATCAGGTAAAAACGAGAAAGAAGGTTTCTGATAAACTTCTTTGTGATCTGTGAATTCATCTCACACACATCCACCTTTCTGTTCATGAAGTCGTTTGCTAACACTGTTCTCGTGGAATCTGCAAAGTGGTATTTGGGAGTGCATTGAGGGCTTTGCTGAAAAACGAAATATCCTTAGATAAAAACTGGAAAGAAGCATTCTGAGAAACTCCTTTGTAACATGTGAATGCAACTCACAGAGTTACACATTTCTTTTCATTGATCAGCTTGCTAACTTTGTTTTTTGAAATCTGCAACGGGATATTCCATAGTGCAATGAAGCTTATGGTGACAAAGGAAATATCCTCAGATAAAATGTAGAAAGAAGCTTTCTGAGAAACTACTTTGTGATGTCTAAATACAATTCACTGAGTGAAACCTGTATTCCATGGAGGTGTTTGCTACCCTGTTTTTGTGGAATCTGGGAACTCATATTTTGGATTGCTTTGAAGACTATAAGCCAAAGGTAATATCCTCAGATAAAAACGAGAAAGAAGCTTTATGAGAAACTTCTTTGTGATCTGCGAATTCATCTCACAGAAGTACACTGATGTGTTCATGAATCCATTTGCTAACACTGTTTTCATGGAATATGCAAAGTGATGTATGGGAGCACATTGATGGCTATGGTGGAAAAGGAAATATAATCAGATAAAAATGAGAAAGAAGCATTCTGAGAAACTTCTTTGTGATCTGTGAATTCGTCTCATAGAGTTTCACCTTTCTCTTCATGAAGTCGTTTGCTAACACTGTTCTCGTGAAATCTTCAAAGCTATATTTGGGAATGCATTCAGGGTCATGGTGAAAAAGGAAATATACTCAGATAAAAACTGGAAAGAAGTATTCTGAGAAACTGCTTTGTGACATGTGAATGCAACTCACAGAGTTAGACTTTTCATTCCATTGATCAGTTTGCTAACTCTGTTTTCTTTAAATCTGCAGTGGGATATTTCTTAGTGCAATGAAGCTTATGGTGACAAAGGAAATAACTTCAGATAAAATGTAGAAAGAAGCTTTCTGAGAAATTGCTTTGTGATGAGTGAATTCAACTCACTGAGTTACACCTTTATTTCGTGGAGCCATTAACTAACCTTGTTTTTGTGGAATCTGAGAACTGATATTTCTGATCACTTTGAAGGCTATAGAGAACAAAGAAATATCCTCAGATAAAAACGAGAAAGAAGTTTTCTGAGAAATTTCATTTTGATCTGTGAATTCATCTCACAGAGTTCCATGTTTCTGTTCATGAATCAGTTTGCTATCGCTGTTCTCATGGAATCTGCAAAGTGATATTTGGGAGTGCATTGAGGGCTCTTGCGAGAAAGGAAATATCCTCAGATAAAAACTGGAAAAAAGCATTCTGAGGAACTGCTTTCTGACCTGTAAATACAACTTTACACTTTTCTTATCATGGATCAGTTTGCTACCTCTGTTTTCTTCAAATCTGCAATGGGATATTTCTTAACACAATTAAGCTTAGAGTGACAAAGGAAATATCCTCAGATAAAAAGTAGAATGATGCTTTCTGAGAAATTGCTTTGTGATGCGTGAATTCAACTCACTGAGTTATAAGTGTGTTTCATGGAGCCCTTTGCTAGCCCCTTTTTTGTGTAATCTGAGAACTGATATTTCAGATCACTTTGAAAATTATGCGGCCAAAGGAAATATCCTCAAATAAAAACGAGAAGGAAATTTTCTGAGGAATATATTTCTGTTCTCTGAATTCATCTCACAGAGTTCCACCTTTCTGTTCATGAAGCTGTTTGCTATTACTGTTCTCGAGAAATCTGCAAAGTGATATTTGGGAGCACATTGAGAGCTATGATGGAAAAGGAAATATACTCAGATGAAAACTAGAAAGAAGCTTTCTGAGAAACTTCATTGTGATCTGTGAATTCATCTCACAGAGTTCCACCTTTGTGTTCATGGAGCCATTTACTAATAATGTTCTCATGGAAACTGCAAAGTGATATTTGGGACCGCATTAGGGCTATGTTGAAAAAGGAAATATCCACAGATAAAACATGGAAAGAAGCGTTCTGAGAAACTGTTTAGTTACATGTCAATGCAACTCACAGAGTTACACATTTCTTTTCATTGATCAGTTTGCTAACTCTGTTTTCTTCAATTCTGCAATGGGATATTTCTTAGCGCAATGAAGCTTATGGTGATGAAGGAAATATGCTCAAACAAAAAGTAGAAAGAAACTTCCTGAAAATCTGCTTTGTGATGTGTGAATTCAACTCACTGAGTTACATGTGTATTTCATGAAGCCGTTTGCTAGCACTGATTTTATGCAATCTGAGAAGTGATATTTTGGGTCGCTTTGGTGACTATAATGCCAAACGAAATATCCTCAGATAAAAACGAGAAAGAAGTTTTCTGAGAAATTTCTTTTTGATCTGTGAGTTCATCTCACAAAGTTCCACCTTTCTGTTCATGAAGTTGTTTGCAAACACTCTTCTCCTGGAATCTGCAAAGTGATATTTGGGGATGCATTGAGGGCTACACTAAAAAAGGAAATATCTTCAGATAAAAACTGAAAGGAAGCGTTCTGAGAAACTTCTTTCTGATCTGTAAATTCATCTAACAGAGTTCCATCTTTCAGTTAATGGAGCCGTTTACTAACACTGTTCTCGTGGAAACTGCAAAGTGATATTTGGGCGCATTAAGGATATGGTGAAAAAAGAAATATTCTCAGATAAAACCTGGAAAGAATCGTTCTGAGAAACTGCTTTGTGACGTGTGAACGTAACTCACAGAATTACACTTTTCTGTTCATTGATCAGTTTGCTAACACAGTTTTCTTCAAACCTGCGGTGGGATATTTCTTTGCCCAATGAAGCTTACGTTGATAAAGGAAATATCCTCAAACAAATAGTAGAAAGAAGCTTTTTGAGAAACTGCTTTGTGATGTGCAAATTCAACTCACTGAGTTACAACTGTATTTTGTGGAGCCGTTTCCTAGTCTTGTTTTTGTGGTATCTGAGAACTGATATTTCGGATCACTTTGA
This sequence comes from Papio anubis, assembly GCF_008728515.1. Classification (NCBI taxonomy): domain Eukaryota; kingdom Metazoa; phylum Chordata; class Mammalia; order Primates; family Cercopithecidae; genus Papio; species Papio anubis. The sequence goes on from NW_022164743.1 coordinate 43,988, forward strand.
AGACCCTATGGCCAAAGGAAATATACTCAGATAAAAATGAGAAAGCATTTTTCTGAGAAATTTCTTTCTGGTCTGTGAATTCATCTCACAGAGTTCCACCTTTCTGTACATGAAGCTGTTTGCTAACACTCTTCTCGTGGAATCTGCAAAGTGATATTTTGGGAGCGCATTCAGGTTACATTGAAAAAGGAAATATCTTCAGATAAAAACTGAAAGGAAGCGTTTTGAGAATCTGCATTGCGACATGCGAATGCAACTCACAGAGTTACACATTTCTTTTCATTCATCAGTTTGCTAACTCTCTTTTCTTCAAATCTGCAATGGGATATTTTATTGTCCACTGAAGCTTACGGTGACAAAGGAAATATGTTCAGATAAAAAGTGGAAAGAAGCTTTCTGAGAAACTGCTTTGTGATGTGTGAATTCATCTCAATGAGTTACGTCAGTATTTCATGGATTTGTTTGCTAGTCCTGTTTTTGTGGAATCTGAGAACTGATATTTCGGATCGCTTTGAAGAGTATACAGCCAAAGGAAATATCCCCAGATAAAAAAGAGAGAAAGAAGTTTTCCAAGAAATGTCTTTCTGATCTGTGAATTCATCTCACAGAGTTCCACCTTTCTGTTCATGTAGCTCTTTGCTAACACTCTTCTCGTGGAATCTGCAAAGTGATATTTGGGAGCTCATTGAGGGCTATGGGAGAAAAGGAAATATAATCAGATAAAAATGAGAAAGAAGTTTTCTGAAAAACTTCTTTGTGATCTGTGAATTCATCTCACATAATTCCACCTTTCTGTTCATGAACTCATTTAATAATAATGTTCTCGTAGAAACTGCAAGGTGATATTTGGGAGTGCATTAGGGCTATGGTGAAAAACGAAATATCCACAGATAAAACCTAGAAAGAAGCGTTCTGAGAAACAGCTTTGTGATGTGTAAATGTAACTCACAGATTCACACGTTTCTTTTCATTGATCAGTTTGGTAACTCTGTTTTGTTCCAATCTGCAGTGGGATATTTCCTAGCGCAATGAGGCTAACGGTGACAAAGGAAGTATCCTCAAACAAAAAGTAGAAAGAAGCTTTCTGAGAAACTTCTTTTTGATGTGTGAATTCAATTCATGGAGTTACACGTGTATTTCGTGAAGCCGTTTGCTAGCCCTGTTTTTATGGAATCTGAGAACGGATATTGCAGATCTCTTTGAAGAGTATACGGCCAAAGGAAATATCCTCAGATAAAAATGAGAAAGAATTCTTCTGAGAAGTTTCTTTCTGATCTGTGAATTCCTTTCACAGGGTTCCAACTTTCTATTCATTAAACTGTTTGCTAACACTCTTCTCATGAAATCTGCAAAGTGATAATTGTGAGTGCATTAAGGGCTATGGTGGAAAAAGAAATATAATCAGAGAAAAACTAGAAATAAGTTTTCTGAGAAACTTCTTTGAGAACGTGAATTCGTCTCACAGAGTTGCACATTTCTGTTGATGAAGCCGTTTGCTAACACTGTTCTCACAGATACTGCAAAGTTATATTTGGGAGCGCATTAGGACTATGGTGACAATGGAAGTATCCACAGATGAAACCTGGAAAGAAATGTTCTGAGAAACTGCTTTATTACGTGTGAATGCAACTCAAAGAGTTACACATTGCTTTTCATTGATCAGTTTGCTAACTGTGTTTTCCTCAAATCTGCAAAGGGATATTTCTTAGCGCAATGAAGCTTATAGTGATAAAGGAAATATCCTCAAGGAAATAATAGAAAGAAGCTTTTTGAGAAACTGTTTTGTGATGTGCAAATTCAACTCACTGAGTTATAGCTGTATTTCATGGAGCTGTTTGCTAGCCCTGGTTTTGTGGTGTCTGAGAATTGATATTTCGGGTCACTTTGAAGACCCTACGGCCAAAGGAAATATCCTCAGATAAAAATGAGAACAAAGTTTTCTGAGAAATTTCTTTCTGATCTGTGAATTCATCTCTCAGTGTTCCACCTTTCTGTTCATGAAGCTGTTTGCTAACACTCTTCTCGTGGAAGAGTGATATTTGGATGCCCATGGAGGGCTATGGTGAAAAAGGAAACACCCTTAGATAAAAACTGTAAGGACACGTTCTGAGAAAATGCATTGTGTCATGTGAATGCAACTCAGAGAGTTACACTTTTCTTTTCATTGATGAGTTTGCTGACACTGTTTTCTTGTAATTTGCAATGGGATATTTCTTTGCCCAATAAAGCTTATGGTGACAAAGGAAATATACTGAGATAAAAAGTAGAAAGAAGCTTTCTAAGAAACTGCTTTGTGATGTGTGAATTCAACTCACTGAGTTACAGCTGTATTTCATGGAGCCGTTTACAAGGACTGTTTGTGTGGAATCTGAGAAATGATATTTCAGATCGTTTTGAAGACTATATGGTCAAAGGAAATAACCTCAGATAAAAACGAGAAAGAAACTTTCTGAGAAACTCCTTTGTGATCTGCAGATTCATCTCACAGAGTTCCACCTATCTGTTCATGAATTCATTTGCTAACACTGTTCTCGTGGAATATGCAAAGTGATATTTGGGAGTGCATTTAGGGCTATGGTGGAAAAGGAAATATAATCATATGAAAACGGAAAGAAGCTTTCTGAGAAACTTGTTTGTCATTTGTGAATTCATCTCACAGCGTTCTACCTTTCTTTTCAAGAAGCCGTTTGATAACCCTGTTCTTGTGGAATCTGCAAAGTGATATTTGGGATGGCATTGAGGGATACAGTTTTAAAGGAAATTGATTTGTTTTATGCAACCACCAGGGCACGTGCCAGAGAAAAGGCAAGTAGGCAAGGTAAAAAGAAACTTTATTAGCTAACCAATGTGAAGGAAGGAAGGGCGAGTTTCACCAGTCTCCAGCGGTGGAGGCCAAGGAATTCGCTCCAGCTTTCTCAGGCGAGGTTCCTAGGTCTGCATATGAGGAGGGTCCAAGGAAGTTCACGCTGTGCACCTGCCAGGAGCGGCTTTTCTGTCTAAGCTTTGGGAGTGGGAGGGCAATAGGCAGGACACGGGTGTCTTGGGGACATTCCATAGGTGCGGCCAGGTAAGTTTCGGTTTCGTCAATCAGACGCCAAGTTGCGCCTGCACAATTGGTCTGTATTTTTCCCGGGCGTGGGCTGCATTTTCCAGCACACGGGTAAGTTGGTGATGAAGAACTCGGAAATGAGCCATCTTAGTCATCTTTGTCCTCTCCCCCTGTCCAGACAGTCCAACCTTTTATTTATTATAGCGATTGGGGGAGTCATTGTCTGTCTGTCTGCTTCCTGCTGTTAAGCAGCGTAGTTAGCATCTGTGGTTGGTATCTGGACGTAGGGATGTAGGAACATCTGGTTGAAGGCGACGTGTGTGAGTTCTTGGACACTGGCTCAGAGAAATTTCATTAAAATGGGAGCAAAACATAAGGCAAGCAGAGGATTAGTATGGGAATTAGGAATGGGAGTATGTGCTGTACTATGGGCAGCAGCCATATCAGTGGTCCGGGGGTGAAGGGGTTGTTAAATTGTTGAAGCTCCTTTTTGATCTTGTTAAATGTTTGGACGTTGGTGTCAACCAAACCTGATTCATTTATGTAGTAGCAACACTCCTCTCCTAGGAAGAGGCATGTCCCTCCTTTTTCAGCAGTAAGAAGATCTAATGCCTGTCTATTTTGTGCTGCTACCTGTGCCACTGAGGTGACTTGATGTTGTAAAGATGCTAAGCTTTCAGCTGAAGCCTCTATGGCTGCCTGGACCTGAGTGGAGAGGGTCTGTGTGGATTGAATCGAGTGAGTGAGGGCCCCTGTTCCAAATCCTGAGGCTGCTAGGGACGATGCTAGGGAAACCCCAATAATTAAGGGAAGAAAAACGGCCCACTTTTGGATGTTATTGCTGGGGCTGCACTGGGAAGCTAGTTCGGACAATTTTTCTTCGTTATATAGGGTTAAGCTAGGCACTAAAGATACCAGAATGCAAAGGGATTGGGTGATGGGGGTATGGTTAAGAGTTTTAGATAGAGTTTGGTTACACTAGAAGTAGCCTCCAGCGGGGGCCGTCTGGGTCTTGCTGGGAACTTGAGTGCAATTACACCATGAAGAGTTTGGAGTAGAGTAGCAAAAAGGAATCTCTGTCTCACTCTGTCTTTCTTCATCTGTCTCTCCCCATCTCTGTCTCTGTCTCTCTCCATCTCTGTCTCTGTCCATGTCTGTATCTCTTCATCTATCTCTCTCTCTCCATCTCTGTCTTACTCTGTCTCTCTTCATCTCTGTCTCTCCTCATCTCTGTCTCTCTCTATATCTCTCTGTCTCCATCTCCATCTCCATCTCCGTCTCCCACCTCCCACTCACCAAGGCTGCTCCCCTCACCAACTTCCCTCCCTCCTGGCTTCTCCCTATCTCTGACTCAACAGGGACTGAGTGCAGCAGGGGCCCTTGGGGAGGTCTGGGCTTTCTACTGCCTTCTGGTTACAGCCTCTCCTTCCCCGTATCTGTCCTTTGTCCTGGCCTAATGAGTCCACATTTTATTTAGGGAGAGGGCAGAGTGACAACCCTGGGGGGGGGGCACAATCTGCAGTGCCCTGCATGACTGAGTGTATCTGGTTGTCTGTAGACCAGTTTTCAGTTATAGAGAATCTCCATACAAAGTTAGAATTAGTAGGCATAACTAGGGGAATTAGAGTGAACCATAATAATGATAACAAAGTTGTAGAGCATAAGTTCAACATTGCGGAAATCACAAAGGTCACCCTGCCAAGCTAGGTCTTCTATGAGAGTAAAAAGTCGGGAAACCTACTGGTTGGGGATGGGTCGGGAAGGAGGGTGTCTATGGGGTTTATTAGGGAAAAGTCAGTTAAGATGAAGAATAGTGAGGAAGCGGGAAAATTTGAGGAGTGTGTTGATCTTTGGGCAGGACCTGGCCACCTGGAGAAAGGGAAGGGGAATAGATGTTTTGAGTTAGGTTAAGATGTTTCATCCCAAGAGGGGGGTGGGACAAGAGGGCATGATGAGGAAAGAGTGGGCAAAGCATGCATAGCCCAGGCAGTAATTTAACACTGGGGTCTGGTGAGGGTTAGACGGTTTACCGTCTAGCCCAACTACTGAGAGAGTTGATGGCCGACTAGGACCTCCATAGGTTGACAAAACAGAATAGGTAGCCTCCGTATTGATAAGAAAAGAAATTGGCTTACCCGCTATCTATAGAGTTACCCTAGGCTCAGCGAGGGTGACCGGGGTCTCCAAGTGTGGGCACTGTCAGTCGTCGTCCAGGTGTAGGAGCTGGAAGGAGCCTTCTGGCCTTTAAAGAGAGGCACCACGTTGAGGTGCAATGCCTGCCCTGCTGGTGGGGCAGTCTTCCAATGTTTCTCCTGTTGGCAGGTTGGGCACGGCATGGTAGGCGGATGAAGATTTGGACACCTTTTTGCCCAATGACCCGTTATGCCACACTTAAAGCATGGACCAGACGGAGTGGCCAGCTCGGCCTGGGGACACTGGTTTGCCCAGTGTCCTGGGTCTCCGCATTTATAGCAGGAGCCCTTAAGAGACTTATCTTTGGTTTTTCCTGCTGGCAAAGTGGGCAACACGGGTTGGAGGGCAGCCACTAAATCTTGCACCTGAAGCGCAGCCCTTCTTTTCTCCTTGTCTAGCTCTGTGGCCTCAGCTGCTTCCTCTCTCGAGTTAAAACTTTGAAGGCCAATTTTACTAAGTCCTGTATAGGAGTCGGAGGCCCCATCTTCAACCTTTTTTAGCTTTTTTTCGAATATCTGAGGCTGACTGGGAAATAAAATATGAGGCTAGGACAGTTGCCCAGGCTGGGGAAGTGGGGTCTAGCCAGGTAAATTGGGCCAGTGCCTCTGTAAGGCGATTTAGGAAGGAAGCCGGGTTCTCATCTGGGTGTTGGATAATTTCCTTTAATTTATCAAAATTTGACCACTTTGTTAGAGGCTGGCTGCATACCAGCTAAGAGACATTGAATCATAATGTCCTTCCTATGGCCTCCAGGCTGCTGCAGTTGGTAATCTCAATCTGGTTCTATAGACAGGACAGCCATCTCTCCTAACGGGATGGTGGCATCAGTTAAATGCCATTGATCTGCATGTTGCCTGGCAGCTGCGAGAATACACTCTCTTTCCTCTGGGTTAAGAGTGGAAGTAAGAATGACATGTAAGTCATGCCAGGTAAGGTAATATGCCTGGCCTAGGTATCGAAACTCTTTGGAATGTTAGGTGGGGTTGGCTGAGAAGTCACCAAGTCGTTCTTCAATTTTGGAAAGGTAAGCCAGAGAAAAGGGGACGTGGACTCTAACCACGCCTTCGGCTCTGGCAACTTCTTGGGGGGAGGGGTCCAATAAACTAACAGGGGAGGTTGGAACAGACTGACCAGTAGGGTAGGTTAAGACAGGCTGACTGGTAGAGGGGGTTGGGGCAGGCTGACTGGTAGAGGGCTGACTAATGGGGGCCACTACCACTGTCTTGGAGCAAGAGTGGAGGGAAATGGGAGAGGTAAGAGGAGTGGCTGAGGGAGGAGTGTCGGGCGGGGCAGTGGGAGGTCCATAGGGAGGGGTGAGAGGAGTGGCTGAGGGAGGAGCATTGGGAGGGGCCGTGGGAGGTCCATAGGGAGGGGGGTTGGAAGGTCGGAAAGGAGGTGCCCCGCCATCAGCCCCATCTAAAATGGAGGTGGAGTCCTCCTCTGATGTTGAGGTGTGGGCTGAGGGCTGGGTTTGGGCTAACAAGACCTGGGCCATTGAACACTGGGCACACAGGTCTGGGAGAGAATGCAAGTCTTAAAAGGAAAAAATATCTTCTTTTGTATATAGTTAATTTTGGACTACTTGCCTAGGTGCCGGCAGAAACTGCCAAGATCAAGTAGAATATTGCAGTCTAGAGTGCCTTCAGGTGGCCATTGAGATTGATTGTTTAATTTATATTGGGGCCATGCCACAGTGGAGAGGAAAATCTGTCGCTTTCATTTAAGATCTTGCTCTAATTGTAAAGTTTTGAGATTAGTTAGAAGACACCCTAAAAGGGTGTCTCTAGGTATTTTGGATTGGAGATTTCCTATTGCCTTTCTCTCGCCTATAGGCGGAAACCGAACTCTACCTGGCTACAAAGCATCCTTTGGAGCCACTAGAGACCAGGAGGCTCCTGGAGCCAGAATGGAGATTACATCCAGGTGGACGTCTCCATCCTGGACGGGTCTCACACAGACTGAAATGGAGTTCCTTTGGGCAGACATCTCTACCTTTGGGAACTCTCCTGTTGGTCACCTGGTGACCAAAAAACCTTGAGCCTGCGCAGGACTTCTGGCCAAGGAGTATGAGAGGGAGGCACGAGGTACTCACCCCTAGGAGACATGGAGGTGTGGAAAGCGATATCTAGGTCCTGGTCCATCTGCAGCGTGGAAGGAGGAGGCTCCTCGGACCTTGGGGGGGCCCTGAGGAGGGGTCTCCTCCTGGGTTTGGCACCACCTGATTTGTTTTATGCAACCACCAGAGGAGGCGCCAGAGAAAGGGCAAGTAGGCAAGGTAAAAAGAAACTTTATTAGCTAGCAAATGTGAAGGAAGAAAGGGCGAGGTTCACTGGTCTCCAGTGGTGGAGGCTGAGGAAGTCGCTCCGGCATTCTTGGGCGAGGTTTCTAGGTCCGCATACGAGCAGGGGCCGAGGAAGTTTGTGCCGCATGCCTGCCAGGAGCGGCTTTTCTGTCTAAGGTTTGGGAATGGGAGGGCAATAGGCAGGACACGGGCATGTCGGGGGCTTTCCATAGGTGTGGCCAGGTAAGTTTTGCTTTCCTCAATCAGACACCATGTTGCGCCTGCGCAGTTGGTCTGTATTTTTCCCGGGCATGGGCAGCATTTTCCAGCGCTTGGGTAGGTTGGTGATGAAGAACCCGGAAATGCACCATCTTAGTCATCTTTGTCCTCTCCCCCCGTCCAGACAAAAATATAATCAGATAAAAACGAGAAAGAAGTTTTCTGAGAAACTTTTCTGTGACCTGTGAATTCATCTCACAGTGTTCCACCTTTCTGTTCATGAAGCCATTTGCTAACACTCTTCTCATGGAATCTGCAAAGTGATATTTGGGAGTGCATTGAGGGCTATGGTGAACAAGGAAATATCCTCAGATAAAAACTGGAAACAAGCGTTCTGAGAAACTGCATTGTGATGTGTGAATGCAACTCACAGAGTTACACTTTGCTTTTCATTGATGAATTTGCTGACACTGTTTTCTTGAAATGAGCAATGGGATATTTCTTAGCACAATAAAGCTTGCTGTGACAGAGGAAATATCCTCAAATAAAAAGTAGAAAGATGCTTTCTGAGAACTGCTTTGTGACGTGTGAGTTCAACTCAATGAGTTACAGCTGATTATCACAGAATCGTTTGCTAGTCCTGTTTTTGTGGAATCTGACAGCTGATATTTCCAAATGCTTTGAATACTATATGGCCAAAGGATATATTCTCAGATAAAAATGAGGAAGAAACTTTCTGAGAAACTCCATTTTGATCTGTGAATGCATTTCACAGAGTTCCATCTATCTGTTCATGAATCTGTTTGCTAACACTGTTCTCGTGGAAACTGTAAAGTGATATTTGGGAGCACATTAGGGCTATGGTGAAAATGGAAATATCCACAGATAAAGTCTGGAAAGAAGCGTTCTGAGAAACTGCTTTGTTACATGTGAATGCAACTCACAGAGTTACACATTTCTTTCCATTGATCAGTTTGCTTACTCTGTTTTCTTCAAATCTGGAAAGGGATATTTCTTAGTGCAATGAAGCTTACGGTGATAAAGGAAGTATCCTCAAAAAAATAGTAGAAGGAAGCTTTTAGAGAAACTGCTTTTTGATATGAGAATTCAACTCACTGAGTTACAGCTGTATTTTGTGGAGCTGTTTGCTAGTCCTGTTTTTGTGATATCTGAGAACTGATATTTCGGGTCGCTTTGAAGGTCCTACAGCCAAAGGAAATATCCTCCAATAAAAATGGGAAAGAAGTTTTCCGAGAAACGTCTTTCTGATCTGTGAATTCGTCTCACAGAGTTCCACCTTTCTGTTCATGAAGTCGTTTGCTACCACTGTTCCTGTGGAATCTGCAAAGTGATATATGGGGAGTATGGTGGAAAAGAAAATATCCTCATATAAAAACGAGAAATAAGCTTTATGAGAAACTTCTTTGTGACTTGTGAATTCATCTCACAGATTTCCACCTTTCTGTTTTAGAAGCCGTTTGCAAACACTGATCTCGTGGAAACTGCAAAGTGATATTTGGGTGCACCTTGAGGGCTATGGTGAAAAAGGAAATATCCACAGATAAAAACTGGAAAGAAGTGTTTTGAGAAACTGCTTTGTGACGTGTGAATGCAGCTCATAGAGTTACACTTTTTTTTTTCATTGATCACTTTGCTAATTCTGTTTTCTTGAAGTCTGCAATGGGATATTTCTTAACGTATTGAAGGTTACAGTGACAAAGGAAATATCCTCAGATAAAAAGTAGAAAGAAGCTTTCTAGGAAACTGCTTCATGATGTGTGAATTTAACTCACTGAGTTACACTTGTATTTCAAGGAGCCGTGTACTAGTCTTGTTTTTGTGGAATCTGAGAACTGATGTTTCAGATCATTTTGAAGTGATACGAAAAAAGGAATCATCCTCAGATAAAAATGAGAAAGAAGTTTTCTGAGAAATTTCTTTTTGTTCTGTGAATTCACCGCACAGAGTTCCACTTTTCTCTTCATGCAGCTGTTTGCTAATACTGTTCTCGTGGAATCTGCAAAGTGATATTTGGGAGTGCATTGAGGGCTATGGTGGAAAAGGAAATATCCTCAGATAATAACTGGAAAGAATTGTTATGAAAAACTGCTTTGTGACGTGTGAATACAACTCACGTAGTTACACTTTTCTTTTCTTAGATCAGTTTGCTAACTCTGTTTTCTTGAAATCTGCAATGGGATATTACTTAGTGCAATGAAGCTTATGGTGACAAAGGGATTATCCTCACATAAAAAGTAGAAAAAAGCTTTCTGATAAACTGCTTTGTGATGTGTGAATTCAACTCACTGAGTTACACCTGTATTTCATGGAGCCATTTGCGAGCCCTGTTTTTGTGGAATCTGAGAACTGATATTTCAGATCGCTTTGAAGATGATATGGAAAAAGGAAATATCCTGAGATAAAAACGATCAAGAAATTTTCTGAGAAGTTCCTTTCAGTTCTGTGAATTCATTGCACAGAGTTCCACATTTCTGTTCATGAGGCTGCTTGCTAATACTGCTCTTGTGGAATCTGCAAAGGATATTTGGGTGCGCTTTGAGTTCTATGGTGGAAAAGGAAATATAATCAGATAAAAACGAGAAAGAAGCTTTCTGAGAAACTTCTTTGTGATCTGTCAATTCATCTCACAGAGTTCCACGTATCTGTTCATGAATCCGTTTTCTAAGGCTGTTCTCGTGCAATCCACAAAGTGATATTTGGGAGCATATTGAGGGCTATGGTGGAAAAGGAAATATAATCAGATAAAAACGAGGAAGAACGTTTCTGAGAAACTTCTTTGTGATCTGTGAATTCATCTCACAGAGTTCCACCTTTTTGTTAATGAAGCCGTTTGCTAACACTGTTCTCGTAGAACATGCAAGGTGATATTTGGGAGCGCATTGAGGGCTTTGGTGTAAAAGGAAATATAATCAGATAAAAATGAGAAAAAAGTTTTCTGAGAAACTTCTTTGTGATCTGTGAATTCATCTCCCTGAGTTCTACCTTTCTGTTCATGAAGCCGTTTGCTAACGCTGTTCTTGTGGAGACTGCAAAGTGATATTTGGGAGTGTGTTAGATGAAAAGTAGAAAGAAGTTTTCTAAGAAACTGCATTGTGATGTGTGGATTCAACTCACTGAGTTACAGCTGCATTTCCTGAAGCCGTTTGCTAGATTTGTTTTTCTGGAATCTGAGAACTGATTATTCGAATTGCTTTGAAAGCTATACGGCGAAAGGTAATATCCTCAGATAAAAGCGAAAAAGAAGTTTCTGAGCAATTTCTTTCTGATCTGTGAATTCTTCTCACAGAGTTTCACCTTTCTGTTCATGAAGCTGCTTGCTCACAGTTTTCTCGTGGAATCTGCAATGTGATATTTGGAGCACTTTGAGAGCTGTATGAAAAAGGAAATATTCTCAGAAAAAAACTAGAAAGAAGCATTCTGAGAAACTGCATTGTGACGTGTGAATGCAACTCACAGAGTTACACTTTTCATTGATCAGTTTGCTGTCACTTTTTTCTTGAAATTTGCAATCAGATATTTCTTTGCAAAATGAAGTTTACAGTTACAAAATAAATATCCTCCAGTAAAAAGTGGAACAAACTTTCTGAGAAACTGCTTTGTGACGTGTGAATTCAACTCATTGAGTTACACCAGTATTTCATGGAGTCGTTTGGTATCTCTATTTTTATGGAGTCTGAAAACTGATATTTCGGATCGCTATGAAAACTATACGGCAAAAGAAATATCCTCAGATAAAAATGAGAAAGATGTTTTCTGAGAAATTTCTTTCTGTGCTGTGAATTCACCTCACAGAGTTTAACTTTTCTGTTCATGAAGCTGTATGATAACTCTGTTCTCGTGGAATCTGCAAAGTGATATAGGGGAGCATTTTGAGGTCTATTATGGAAATGGAAATATAATCAGATAAAAAGTAGAAAGAAGCTTTCTGAGAAACTGCTTTGTGATGTGTGAATTCAACTCACTGAGTTACAGCTGTATTTCATGGGGCTGTTTGCTAGTCCTGTTTCTGTGGAATCTGAGAGCTGACACTTTGGATCTCTTTGAAGAGTATACAGCCAAAGGAAATATCCCAGATAAAAACGAGAAAGAAGTTTTCTGAGAAATGACTTTCTGATGTCTGAATTCATCTCACAGAGTTCCACCTTTCTGTTCATGTAGCAGTTTGCTAACACTCTTCTCGTGGAACCTGCAAAGTCATATTTGGGAGTGCGTTGAGGGCTACAGTGGAAAAGGAAATATCTTCAGATAAAAACTGAAAAGAAACGTTCTGAGAAACTGCATTGTGACGTGTGAATACAACTCACAGAGTTACTCTGTTCGTTGATCAGTTTGCTAACACAGTTTTCTTCAAATCTACAATAGGATATTTCTTTGCCCAATGAAGCTTACGTTGACAAAGGAAATATCTTCAGATCAAAAGTAGAAAGAAGCTTTCTGAGAAACTGCTTTGTGATGTGAGAATTCAACTCACTGAGTTACACCTGTATTTCGTGGAGCTGTTTGCTAGTCCTGGCTTTGTGGAATCTAAGAATTGACATTTTGGATCCCTTTGAATACTATATGGCCAAAGGAAATATTGTCAGATAAAAATGAGAAAGAAGTTTTATGGGAAATTTCTTTCTGATCTCTGAATTCATCTCACAGAGTTCCACCTTTCTGTTCATGTAGCTGTTTGCTAACACTCTTCTCGTGGAATCTGCAAAGTGATAATTGGGAGCTCATTGAAGGCTATGGTGGAAAAGGAAATATAATCAGATGAAAACAAGAAAGAAATTTTCTGAGAAACTTCTTTGTGATCTGTGTATTCATCTCACAGAGTTCCACCTTTATGTTCATGAAGCCGTTTGTTAACACTGTTCTCGTGGAAACTGCAACGGGATATTTGGGAGCGCATTGAGGGCTATGATGGAAAATGAAATGTAATCAGATAAAAAGGAGAAAGAAGCTTTCTGAGAAACTTTTCTGAAATCTGTGAATTCATCTCACAGAGTTCCACCTTTGTGTTCATGAAGCCGTTTGCTACACTAACACTGTTCTCATGGAAATTACAAAGTGATATTGGGAGCGCATGAGGGCTATGCTTAAAAAAAAGAAATATTCTCAGAAAAAAACGAGAAAGAAATTTCTGAGAAATTTCTTTGTGATCTGTGAATTCATCTCACTGTGTTCCACCTTTCTGTTCATGAGCCATTTGCTAACACTGTTCTCGTGGAATCTGCAAAGTGATATATGGGAGTGTATTAAGGGCCACGTTGGAAAGAAAATATCTTCAGATAAAACGAGAGAGAAGGTTTCTGAGAAACTACTTTGTGATCTATGAATTCATCTTACAGAGTTCCACCTTTCTGTTCATGAGCCCGTTTGTTAACACTGTTCTCGTGGAAACTGTAAAGTGATATTTGGGAGTGTATTGAGGGCTATGGTGAAAAAGGAAACATCCTTAGATAAAAACTGGAAAGAAGCGTTCTGAGGAACTGCTTTTTGACATGTGAATGCAACTCACAGTGTTACACTTTTCTTTTCTTTGATCAGCTTGCTAACTGTGTTTTCTCGAAATCTGTAATGGGATATTTCTTAGGGCAATGAAGCTTATGGTGACAAAGGAGATATCCTGAGATAAAATGTAGAAAGAAGCTCTCTGAGAAACGGCTTTGTGATGTGTGAATTCAACTGACTGGGTTACATGGGTATTTCGTGGGGCCATTTGCTAGCCCCGTTTTTGTGGAATCTGAGAACTGATATTTTGTATCGCTTTGAAGATGATATGGAAAAAGGAATTATCCTCAGATAAAAATGAGAAAAAAGTTTTTGGAGAAATTTCTAAGTGTTCTGTGAATTCTTCTCACAGAGTTCCACATTTCTGTTCATGAAGCTGTTTGCTAATACTGTTCTCAAGGAATCTGCAAAGTGATATTTGGGAGCGCTTTGGAGGCTATGGTGGAAAAGGAAATATAATCAGATAAAAATGAGAAAGAAGCTTTCTGAGAAACTTCTTTTTGATCTGTGAATTCACCTCACAGAGTTCAACCATTCTGTTCATGAAGCCATTTACTAACACTGTTCTCATGGAATCTGCAAAGAGATATTTGGGAGTTCTTTGAGGTCTATGGTGAAAATGGATATATCCACAGATAAAATAGAGAAAGAAGCTCTCTGAGAAACTTCTTTGTGATCTGTGAATTCATCTCACAGAGTTCCACCTTTCTGCTCATGAAGCCGTTTACTAACACTGTTCTCATGGAAACTGCAAAGTGATATTTGGGAGCACATTGAGGGCTACAGTAAAAAAAGTAACATCCTAAGGAAAAAATGAGAAAGAAGCTTTCTGAAAAATTTCTTTGTGATCTGTGAATTCATCTCACAGTGTTCCACCTTTCTGTTCATGAGGAATCTGCAATGGGTTATATGGGAGTGTATTGAGGGCTATGGTGGAAAGGAAAATATCTTCAGATAAAAAAAGAGAGAAGGCTTCTGAAAAACTTCTTTGTGATCTGTGAATTCATCTCACAGAGCTACACCTTTCTGTTCATGAAGTTTTTTGATAACACTGTTCTCGTGGAAATTGCAATGTGATACTTGGGAGCGCATTGAGGGCTATGGTGAGAAAGGAAATATCCTCAGATAAAAACTGGAAGGAAGCATTCTGAGAAGCTGCTTTGTGACGTGTGAATGCAACTCACAGAGTTACACTTTTCTTTTCATTGATCAGTTTGCCAAATCCGTTTTCTTGAAATCTGGAATGGGATATTTCTTAGCTCAATGAAGCTTATGGTGACAAAGGAGCTATCCACAGATGAAACGCAGAAAGAAGCTTTCTGAGAAACTGTTTTGTGATGTGTGAATTCAACTCACTGAGACACAGCTGTATTTCTTGGAGCCGTTTGCTACACTGTTTTTGTGGAATCTGAGAACTGATATTTCAAATCTCTTTGAAGACGATACAGAAGAAGGAAGTATTCTCAGATAAAAACTACAAAAAATTTTCAGAGACATTTCTATCTGTTCTGTGAATTCATCTCAAAGAGTTCCACCTTTCTGTTCATGAAGCCGTTTACTAACACTGTTCTCGTGGAAACTGCAAAGTGATATTTGTGAGTGCATTGAGGGCTATGGTGAAAAAGGAAATATCCTCAGATAAAAACTGGAAAGAAGCTTTCTGAGAAACTTCTTTGTGACGTGAGAATGCAACTCACAGAGTTACGCTTTTATTTTCATTGATCAGTTTGCTCACTCTGCTTTCTTAAAAACTGCAATGGGATATTTCTTAGTGCAATGAAGCTTATGGTGACAAAGGAAATATCCTCACATAAAATGTAGAAAGAAGCTTTTTGAGAAACTGCTTTGTGATGTGCGAATTCAACTCACTGAGTTACAACTGTGTTTCATGGAGCAGTTTGCTAGTCCTGTTTTTGTGGTATCTGAGAACTGATGTTTTGAATCGCTTTGAAGACCCTCCGGCCAAAGGAAATATTCTCCGATAAAAACGAGAAAGAAATTTTCTGAGAAATTAATTTCAGATCTGTGAACTCATCTCTCAGAGTTCCACCTTTCTGTTCATGAAGCTGTTTGCTAACACTCTTCTCGTGGAATCTGCAAGGTGATATTTTGGAGCCCATTGAGGGCTACAGTGAAAAAGGAGATATCTTGAGAAAAAAAACTGAAAAGAAACGTTTTGAGAATCTGCATTGTGATGTTGTGAATGCAACTCACAGAGTTACACTTTTCAGTTCATTGATCAGTTTGCTAACACTGTTTTCTTCAAATGTGCGATGGGATATTTCATTGTCCAATGAAGTTTACGGTGACAAAGGAAGTATCTTCAGATAAAAACTAGAAAGAAGCTTTCTGAGAAAGTGCTTTGTGATGTGTGAATTCAACTCACTGAGGTACAGCTGTGTTTCGTGGAGCTGTTTACTAGTCCTGTTTTTGTGGAATCTAAGAACTGATTTTTTGGATCACTTTGAATACTATACTCCCAAAGGAAATATCCTCAGATAAAAATGAGAATGAAGTTTTCTGAGAAATTTCTTTCTGATCTGTGAATTCATCTCACAGAGTTCCACCTTTCTGTTCATGAAGCTGTTTGCTAACATTGTTCTCTTGGAATCTGCTAAGTGATATTTGGGAGCACATTGAGGGCTATGGTGAAAAAGGAACAATAATCAGATAAAAACGAGAAAGAAGTTTTCTGAGAAATTTCTTTCTGATCATTGAATTCATCTCACAGAGTTCCACCTTTTTCGTCATGGAGCCTTTTACTAACAATGTTCTCGTGGAAACTGCAAAGTGATATTTGGGAGTGCATTAGGGCTATGGTGATAAAGGAAATATCCACACATAAAACCTGGAAAGAAGCTCTCTGAGAAACGGCTTTGTGACATGTAAATGCAACTCACAGAGTTACACATTTCTTTTCATTGATCAGTTTGCTAACTCTGTTTCCTTGAAATCATCCAATGGGATATTTCTTAACAAATTGAAGCTTATGGTGACAAAGAAAATATCCTCAGATAAAAAGTAGAAAGCAACTTTCTGAGAAACTGCTTTGTGATGTCTAAATACTATTCACTGAGTGAAACCTCTATTTCTTGGAGCCTTTTGCTATCCCTTTTTTTGTGGAATCTGAGAACTGCTATTTCGGAACGCTTTGAAGATGATACAGAAAGAGGAAATATCCTCAGATGAAAAAGAGAAGGAATTTTCTGAGAAATTCTACCTGATCTGTAATTTATCTCAGAGTTCCACCTTTCTGTTCATGGAGCTGTTTGATAACATTGTGCTCATAGAATCTGCAAAGTGATATTTGGGAGCACGTTGAGGGTTATGCTGAAAAAGAAATATCCTCAGATAAAAACTGAAAAGAAGGATTATGAGAAACTGCTTTGTGACGTGAGAATGCAACTCACAGATTTACACTGTTCTTTTCATTGTTCAGTTTGCTAAATCTGTTTTCTTAAAATCTGAAGTTGGATATTTCTTAGCGTAATGAAGCTTACTGTGACAGAGGAAATATCCTCAGATAAAAACTAGAAAGAAACTTTCTGAGAAACTGCTTTGTAATGTCGAAATACAATTCACCGGATTAAACCTGTATTTCGTGGAGATGTTTGCTAGCCCTGTTTAGTGGAATCTGAGTACTGATATTTCGGATTGCTATGAAGACTATACGGCCAAAGGAATTATCCTCAGATAAAAACGAGAAAGAAGTTTTCTGAGAAACTTCTTTGTGATCTGTTAATTCATCTCACAGAGTTCCAGCTTTGTCTTCATGAAGCCGTTTGCTAATACTGTTTTCATGGAAACTGTTAAGTGATATTTGGGAGCCTATTGAGCGCTATGGTGAAAAAGGAAATATCCACAGATAGAAACTGGAAGGAAGCATTCTGAGAAACTGCTTTGTGACGTGTGAATTCAACTCACTGAACTACAACTTTATGTCATAGAGCACTTTGCTAGCACTGTTTTTGTGGAATCTGCGAACTAATATTTCAGATTGCTTTGAAGACTATACGGCCCAAGGAAGCAACCTCAGATAACAACGAGAAAGAAGCTTTCTGAGAAAATTCTTTGTGATCTGTGAATTCATCTCACAGAGTTCCAACTTTCCGTTCATGAAGCCATTTGCTAACGCTGTTCTCATGGAATCCACAAACTGATATTTGGATGCGCATTGAGGGCTATTGTGGAAAAGAAAGTATCCTCAGATAAAAACGAGAAAGAAGCATTCTGAGAAACTTTTTGTGATCTGTGAATTCATCTCACAGAGTTCCACCTTTCTGTACATGAAGCCTTTTACTACCACTCTTCTTGTGGAATCTGCAAAGTGATATTTGGGAGAGCATTGAGGGCTATGGTGAAAAAGGAAATATCCTCAGATAAAAACTGGAAGGAAGCATTCTGAGAAACTGCTTTGTGACGTGTGAATGCAACCCATAGAGTTACACTTTTCTTTTCATTGATCAGTTTGTTAACTCTGTTTCCTTGAAATCTGCAATGGGATATTTCTTAGCGCAATGAAGCTTATGGTGACAAAGGAAATATCCTCAGATAAAAAGTAGAAGGAATCTTTCTGAGAAACTGCTTTGTGATGTATGAATTCAACTCACTGAATTTCACCTGTATTTCATTTAATCGTTTCCTAGCACTGTTTTTGTGGAATCTGAGAACTGATGTTTCGGATCATTTAGAAGACGATTCAGAAAAAGGAAAAATCTTCAGATAAAAATGAGAAAGAAGTTTTCTGGGAAATTTCTTTCTGTTCTGTGAATTCACCTCACAGAGTTCCACCTTTCTGTTCAAGATCCTGTTTGCTAATACTGTGTTCGTGGAATCTGCAAAGTGATATTTAGAGCACTTTGAGGTCTAAGGTGGAAAAAGGAAATATAATCACATAAAAACGAGAAAGAAGGTTTTTGAGAAACTGCTTTGTGATGTGTGAATTCATCTCACAGAATTCCACATATTTCTTCATGAATCCCTTTGCTAACACTGTTTGCGTGGAATCTGCAAAGTGATATTTCGGAGCAGATTGAAGGCTATGGTGGATAAGGAAATATTATCAGATGAAAATGAGAAAGAAACTTTCTGAGAAACTTTTTTCTGATCTGTCAATTCATTTCACCGAGCTCCACCTTTCTGTTCATGAAGCTGTTTTCGAAAACTGTTCTCCTGAAATTGGCAAAGTGATGTTTGGGAGCGCATTGAGGGCTATGGTGGGAAAGGAAATGTAATCAGATAAAAACGAGAAACAAGTTTTCTGAGAAATTTCTTTGTGATCTGTTAATTCACCTCACAAAGTTCCACCTTTCCCTTTAAGAAGCCGTTTGCTAACACTGTTCTCGTGGAAACTGCAAAGTGATATTTGGGAGCACAGTAGGGCTATGGTGAAAAAGGAAATATCCTCAGATAAAAACTGGAAAGGAGCCTTCTGAGAAACTGCTTTGTAATGCAACTCACAGAGTTATACTTTTCTTTTCATTGATCAGTTTGCTAACTCTGTTTTCTTGAAATCTGCAATGGGATATTTCTTAGCACAAAGAAGCTTACGGTGACAAAGGAAATATTCTCAGAAAAAAAAGTACAAAAAAGCTTTCTGGGAAACAGCTTTGTGAAGTATGAATCCAATTCACTGTGTTACCCCTGTATTTCATGGATCTGTTTGCTAGCCCCGTTTTTGTGGAATCTGAGAACTGATATTTCAGATCACTTTGAAGATGATATGGTAGGAATATCCTCAGATAAAAACGAGAAGGAAATTTTCTAAGAAATTTCTTTCTGTTCTGTGAATTCATGTCACAGAGTTGCACCTTTCTGTTCATGAAGCTGTTTGCTAATGCTGTTTTCGTGGCATCTGCAAAGACATATTTCAGAGCGCATTGAGAGCTATGCTGGAAAAGGAAATATCAAATGATAAAAACGAGAAAGAAACTTTCTGAGAAATTTCTTTCTGTTCTGTGAATTCATCTCACAGAGTTCCACCTGCCTGTTCATGAAGCTGTTTGCTAATACTGTTACCATGGAACCTTCAAAGTGATATTTTGAAGTGCATTGACGGCTATGGTGGCAAAGAAAATATAATCAGATAAAAACGAGAAAGAAGCTTTCTGAGAAACTTCTCTGTGATGTGAATTTATCTCACAGAGTTCCACCTTTCTGTTCATGAAGCTGTTTGCTAACACTGTTCTCCTGGAAACTGCAAAGTGATATTTGGGAGGGCTTTGCAGGCTATGGTGAAAAAGGAAATATCCTCAGATAAAAACTGGAAAGAACCGTTCTGAGAACTGCTTTGTGATGTGTGAATGCAACTCACAGAGTTAAAATTTTGTTTTCATTGATCAGTTTGCTAACTCTGTTTTCTTGAAATGTGCAAAGGGATGTTTCTTAGCGCAATGAAGCTTATGGTGACAAAGGAAATATCCTCAGATAAAAGTAGAAAGAATTGTTCTGAGAAATTGCTTTGTGATGTGTGAATTCAACTCACTGAGTTATACCTGTATTTTGTGTAGCCATTTGCCAGCCCTGTTTTTGTGGAATTTGAGAGCTGATATTGCAGATCACTTTGAAGACTATATGGCCAATGAAAATATTCTCAGATAAAAAAGAGAAGGAAGTTTTCTGAGAAATTTCTTTCTGTTCTGTGATTTCATTTCACAGAATTCCACCTTCCTGTTCAGGAAGCTGTTTGATAATATTGTTTTCGTGGAATCTGCAAAGTGATATTTAGAAGTGCATTGAGGGCTATCCTGGAAAATTAAATATAATCAGATAAAAACGAGAAAGAAGCTTTCTGAGAAACTTATTTGTGATCTGTGAATTCATCTCACAGAGTTGCACCTTACTGTTCATGAAGGCATTTGCTAACACTGTTCTCGTGGAAACTGCAAAGTGATATTTGGGAGCACACTGAGGGCTCTGGTGAAAAAGGAAATATCCTCTGATAAAAACTGGAAAGAAACGATCTGAGAAGCTTCTTTGTGAAGTGTGAATGCAACTCAAATAGTTACACATTTCTTTTCATTGATCAGTTTGCTAACTGTGATTTCTTGAAATCTGCAATGGGATATTTCTTAGCACAATGAAGCTTACAGTGACAATGGAAATATTCTCAGGAAAAAAGTAGAAAGAAGTTTTCTGAGAAATTGCTTTGTGATGTATGGATTCAACTCACTGAGTTACACCTGTATTTCATGGAGCCGTTTGCTAGCCCTGTTTTTGTGGAATCTGAGAACTGCCATTTCGGATTGCTTTGAAGACAATACGGCCTTAGAGAATATCCTCAGATATAAACGAGAAGGAAGTTTTCTGAGAAATTTGTTTCTGTTCTGTGAATTCATTTCACAGAGTTCCACCTTTCTGTTCATGAAGCTGTTTGCTAATACTGTTTTCGTGGCATCTGCAAAGAGATATTTGTGAGTGCACTGAGAGCTATGGTGGAAAAGGAAATATAATCAGATATAAACGAGAAAGAAGCTTCCTGAGAAACTTCTTTGTGATCTGTGAATTCATCGCACAGAGTTCCACCTTTCTGTTCATGAAGCTGTTTGCTAACACTGTTTTCGTGGAAACTGTAAAGTGATATTTGAGAGCCCATTGAGTGCTATGGTGAAAAAGGAAATATTCTCAGATAAAAACTGGAAAGAAGCTTACTTAGAAAATGCTTTGTGATGTGTGACTGCAACTCAAAGAGTTACATTTTTCTTTTCATTGATCAGTTTGCTAACTCTGTTTTCTTGAAATCTGCAATGAGATATTTCTTAGTGCAATGAAGCTTACAGTGAGCAAGGAAATATCCTCAGATAAAAAGGGGAAAGAAGCTTTCTGAGAAACTTCTTTGTGATCTGTGAATTCAACTGACTGAGTTACAACTGTATTTCGTGCAGCCATTTGGTAGCCTTGTTTTTGTGGAATCCAAGAAATGATATTTCGAATCACTTTGAAGACAATATGGAAAGCGGAAATATCCTCAAGTAAGAACGAGAAAGAAGTTTTCTGAGAAATTCCTTTCTGTTCTGTGAATTCATCTCACAGAGTTCCACCTTTCTATTAATGAAACTGTTTGCTAATACTGTTCTCGTGGAATCTGCAAACTGATATTTTGAAGTGCATTGAGGGCTATGGTGGAAAAGGAAATATAATCAGATAAAAATGAGATAGAAGCTTTCTTAGAAACTTATTCGTGATCTGCGAATTCATCACAGAGTTCCACCTTTCTGTTAATGAAGCCATTTGCTAACACTGTTCTCACGGAATCTGCAAAGTGATATTTGTGTTTTTGTGGAATCTGAGAAGTGATATTTCGAATCGCTTTGAAGACTATACGGAAAAAGGAAATGTCCTCAGGTGAAAATGAGAAAGAAGCTTTCTGAGAAACTCCTTTGTGTCTGTGAATTCATCTCAGAGTATTCCACCTATATGTTCATGAATCCGTTTGGTAACACTGTTTTCATTGAATCTGAAAAGTGATATTTGGGATCGCATTGAGGGCTATGGTGGAAAAGGAAATATAATCAGATAAAAACGAGAAAGAAGCTTTCTGAGCAACTTCTTTGTGATCTTTAAATTCATCTCACAGAGTTCCACCTTTCAGTTCATGATACTGTTCACTATCACTGTACTCGTGGAATCTCCAAAGTGATATTTGGGAGCGCACTGAGGGCTACAGTGAAAAAGGAAATAGCTTCAGATAAAAACTGAAAAGAAGCATTCTGAGAAACTGCATTGTGACGTGTGAATGCAACCAATAGAGTTACACAATTCTGTTCATTGGTCAGTTTGCTAACACAGTTTTCTGGACATCTGCAGAGGGATATTTCTTTGCCCAATGAAGCTGACGGTGACAAAGGAAATATCTTCAGATAAAAAGTAGAAAGAAGTTTTCTGAGGAACTGCTTTGTGAAGTGTGAATTCAACTCACTGAGTTACAGCTGTATTTAATGGAGCTGTTTGCTAGTCCAGTTTTTGTGGAATCTGAGAACTGATTTCGGATCGCTTTGAAGAGTATACAGCCAAAGGAAATATCCCTAGATAAAAACGAGAAATAAGTTTTCTGAAAAATGTCTTTCTGACCTCTGAATTCATCTCACAGAGTTCCACCTTTCTGTTCATGTAGCTGTTTGCTAACACTCTTCTCGTGGAATCTGCAAAGTGATATTTGAGAGCGAATTGGGGGCTCTGGTGAAAAAGGAAATATCCACAGATAAAAACTGGAAAGAAGCGTTCTGAGAAATTGCATTGTGTTGTGTGAATGCAAATCACAGAGATACACTTTTCTCTTCATTAATCAGTTTGCTAACTCAGTTTTCTTGAAATTTGCCATCGGATAATTCTTAGCGCAATGAAACTTAGGGTGACAAAGGAAATATCCTCAGAGAAAAACTAGAATGAAGATTTCTGAGAAACGGCTTTGTTATGTGTGAATTCAACTCAGAGTTACCACTGTATTTCGTGGAGCCGTTTGCTCGTCTTTTTTTTTGTGGAATCTGAGAACTGAGATTTCAGATCGCATTGAAGACTGTAAGGACAATTGAAAAATCCTGAGATGAAAACATGAAAGAAGTTTTCTGAGAAACTTCTTTGTGATATATGAATTTATTTCCCAGAGTTACAACTTAGTCTTCATGAGGCAGTTTGCTAACACTGTTCTCGTGGAATCTGCAAATAGATATTTGGGAGCACTTTGAGGCCTATTGTGAAAAAGGAAGTATCCTCAGAAAATAGCTAGAAAGAAGTTTTATGAGAACTTGCTTTCTGATGTGTGAATTCATCACACAGAGACTCACCTTTCCCTTCTTGTAGCAGTTTGCTAACACTCTTTTCGTGGAATCTGTAAAGTGATATTTGGGAGCGCATTGAGGCCTATGGTAAAAAAAAGAAATATCCTCAGATGAAAAGCAGAAAGAAGGTTTCTCAGAAAATATTCTCCGATGTGTGAATTCATTTCACAGAGTTACACTTTCTTTTCCTGGTGTACTGTTATCACTGTTTTTGGGGAACCTGAGAATTGATATTTTTATCGCATTGAAGCCTACGGGGACAAAGGACATATCGTCAAATAAAAACTGGAAAGAAGCTTTCTGGGAATCTTCGTAGTGATGTGTGAATTCACCTCACAGAATTCCACCTTTCTCTTCATGAAGGAGTTTGCTAACACTGTGTTCCTGTAATCTGCAAAGTGATATTTGGGAGTGCACTGAGGCCTATGGTGAAAAAGGAAATATTCTCTGATGAAAACTATAAAGAAGGTTACTGAGAAGCTGTTCTCCAATGTGTGAATTCGTCTTACAGAGTTATACTTTCTTTTCATGGAGCAGTCTGTTACCACTCTTTTTCGGGATCTGAAAAGGGATATTTTTTATCGTTTGAAGCCTAAGAAGACAGAGGAAGTATCCTCAAATGAAAGAGAGAAAAAAGCTTTTTGGGAAACTTCTCTGTGATGTGTGAATTCATCCCAATGAAATACACCTTCCTCTTCACGAAACAGTTTGCTAACATTGTTTTCGTGGAATCTGCAAAAGGATATTTGAGAGCGCATAGAGGCATAAGGTAAAAAAGGAAATATCCTCAGATGGAAACCAGAAAGAAAGTTTCTGAGAAATCATATTCTGATGTGTGAATTCTTCTCACAGAGTTAAATATTCCTTTCATGGAGCAGTCTGTTACCAGCGTTTTTGGGGAATCTCAAAAATGATATTTTGGATCGTATTGAAGGCTATGCTGACAAAGGAAATATCCTCAAATAAAAACGAGAAAGAAGCTTTCTGAGAAACATCTTTATTATGTGTGAATTAACCTCACAGAATTACACCTTTCTCTTCATGAAAGAGTTTGCTAACACTGTGTTCCTGTATTCTGCAAAGTGATATTTAGGAGTGCACTGAGGCTTATGGTGAAAAAGGAAATGTCCTCAGATGAAAAGCAGAAAGAAATTTTATGAGAAACTGTTCTCTGATGTGTGAATTCATCTCACAGAGTTACACCTTCTTTTCCTGGAGCAGTCTGTTACCTCTGTTTTGGGGGAACCTGAGAAGAGATAATTTTATCACATTGAAGTCTATGCGGAGAAGGAAATATCCTCAAATAAAACTGGAAAGAAGATTTCTGAGAAACTTCTTTGTTAAATGTGAATTCTCCTCACAGAATTACACCTTTTTCTTCAAGAAGGAGTTCACTAACACTGTTTTCCTGTAATATACAATGTGATATTTTGGAGTGCGCTGAAGTATGTAGTGAAAAAGGAAATATCCTCAGATGAAAATTAGAAAGAAGGTTTCTGAGAAACTGTTCTCTGATGTGTGAATTCATCTCA
>NW_022164744.1:0-1949 GCF_008728515.1 Papio anubis
CCACATTTATTGAACCCCGGTGGATAAAGCACTTGCCAGCTTCAATGTGGCTGCTAGAGATGATAGTATAGAATCCCTGACTTAAGGAGAGATTGTCAATGGCAAATGCAGGCTCATCCTATGGAAAGAAATTCTGCTTCCTGGAGCTGGTGGTCTCTTCTCCCACCAGTTCAAAGAAGCTTCTCTCCCACTGTGGATATGACCTCCCTGCCCCAAAAGGTTAGGGTATGTGCCACTGAGGCTGAGGGCATATGTGGGAAATTCAGACATTCTGTAACACCTGCTGTCTCTTCCCAAGCAGGTGAATCCTTAGTGAAGCAGGACAGCAAGCAGGTCCAGGTGGACCTCCAGGACCTGGGCTATGAGACTTGTGGCCGAAGTGAGAATGAGGCTGAACGGGAGGAAACCACCAGTCCCGGTAAGAGCACAGGGTGTGGGGCCCACCCCTCCCTGGAGTCAGCTGTCACATTTAGGTGCTGTTGGCCAATTCTACACCTGACAAGTAGTAGGGAAGAGGAGGACAGGAGGTTAATAGGAGAACTCTTACCCAAAATGAGAGTGAGTATAAGTTTGTATTTCTACAATTAGTTGTTGGCATACTGCTAATAATAATAATAATAATAATAATAATATAAAGTTCTATCCAACTGACTATTATAGAAATACTAAGGCCTACTTAGAGACCAGATAAGGTTTTGGAAACATGCAAACTCTAAGTTAAAAATAATTTTGTTTTGCATTATAAAAGGACTACAACTATAGGGCCACCCACCACATTGAAAACCAGAAGAGAAGAGAAACACTGTCTCTCTCATTCTTGAGGCAGTGTAGTGTGGCAGTTAAGAGAAAAGATCCTGCGGCCAGACTGGTTGGTTCAAATCCCAATTTGTAAACTTTCCTGTGCCCCGGTTTCTTCATATGTTAAAATAGTAATAAAGGAACTGCCTACCCCATCAGGTACCAATGTCAATTAAATAAGTAAATTCTTATAAAATGCTTTAGAACAGTGCCTGGCATCTGGTAAAATGCCATGGATTAGTTCTTATTCTGACTACCACTGCCTTAATACACTGATGTTAACATGCTGATATATTTATTCAAAGTCTTATTTTCTTATGCCTATTTTTCACACAGTTGTAACCCAATAAACTTTTAAATTATAGGAAAATTTAGAGAGCATTTAACTTTCAGCATGCAGGAATAGCTTGTCCTACATTCTTGTGGCCATCCTAAATAGATAAGGCCATGTTAATGTCTTAAGAAACATCAGTGTGTGTGGAACGAACACAAGACATTGGAGGATTTGAATTCTGGTTCTGCCATGTGCTAGTTTGAGTGATCTGGAACAAGCTAGTTTACCACCTCTCTTTGAGTTTTGTTTTCCCCAGTCAGTAAAATAGAAGGTGATGATACCTAACTTGTAGGTATAAGGAAGATAAGAAATATTGTATTCGAATACCCAGTACGGTGTCAGGGTTGAATAAAGTACTTCTTCAACTTTTTCTCTAGTAATTATTGTCCTCACGACCAAACTTGCCTTCTCTCAGAGGCAGTGGCCACAATAGCACATCCAACTTTTATTTAGGAAGACGTCTTTGTCCTTTTTCAGAGTGTGAGGAGCACAACAGCCTCAAGGAAATGGTCCTGATGGAGGGGCTGTGCTCTGAGCAGGGGCGCCGGGGCTCAACGCTGGCTGGTTCCTCCAAGAGGAAGCCCTTGGAGAACCAGCTAGGGAAGCAGGAAGACTTCCGGGTATATGGAAAGTCAGAAAACATCTTGGTCCTACGAAAGGACATCAAAGATCTGAAGGCCCAGCTGCAGAATGCCAACAAGGTCATTCAAAACCTCAAGAGCCGGGTCCGGTCCCTCTCGGTTACAAGTGATTATTCGTCTAGTCTGGAAAGACCCCGGAAGCTGAGAGCTGTTGGCACCCTGGAGGGGTCTTCACC
>NW_022164745.1:0-1948 GCF_008728515.1 Papio anubis
AGCTATTAGAGTGTGTGGCCCTTTGCCAAAAGGGCCACACACTCTAATAGCTAATTTATATACTCCTCTATTAGGAGACAAACTATAAGGCTGAGTAATAGCTAAGTCAGCAGCGGCGCTCTGCTTAGTTGCCGCATAAAGCTGAGAAACTGGGGTAAGGTGTGGGATCCTTAAGGAGGACTTGAATTTATTCCTTAATGTTGTAGGCCATTGCTCACTGAATATTGTAGTAGACTTGTATTGTAATTGTTGGGGCCTCAAACCTGTGGGCCCCGACTCCCATTTCCCAGGAGAGGAGACAGTAAATTTCCACTTCTATCAGTTTTGGAACGACATTTATTTGTCCAATGTCGATCTTTATCACAACATTTGTACACCTCTGAAGGCAGTTTTCTGCCTCGAGGGATAAAAGTGTTCAATTTTTATGACATTCTTTTTTGAAATGTCTAGGTTTACCACACTGAAAGCAAATACCTTGTTTGTTATTTCCTTTTAAGGCTTTAGACAAAGCTCCAGCAAATAATTGAGCATTATAAATAGCCCCTCCAACACTAACACAAGTTTTAATATATTTATCTAAATTTTTTTTTTTTTTTTTTAACGATTTTAACAATTTTTGACAGTCAGCATAAGCATTTTTAAAAGACAATGTTTGTAACAAAATTTTTGAAGCAAAGCCAGCACTCAAAATTTTCAAGACAGCATCCTGAAGACAGGCTATGAAATCTGGATAGGGTTCATTTGTGCCCTGTAAAATCTTCACAGAGGAAAGGGAAGATTTTCCTGTTGTCTCTACCTTATTTCAGGCCCTTAAAAACAGTCTTGATTTGAGTAAAGGCAACATCATCTAGACCAGCCTGAGCATTAAGAGTAGCATATTGGCCCGTGCCTGTGAGTTGTTCCTCAGTGGGTCCTGGGGGATCACACATAACATTTTTTCTAGCCTGTACATGTGCCTTGTCCATTTACCAGCTGTGCAATTATAACCACTGAGAACGATCAAGAAAAGCCTTCCCCAAAGTCTTCCAGTCTATAGGAATCATCAAATTTTCTGATGAAAAAATATCAAGAAGACCAAGGATAGGGGTCCATAGTTAGAAATGGCAGTTTTCATTTCTTTTAAAAATTTAATTTGTAAGGCATTAAATTGGACATTATTGCTACCATTTGAAAACTTAGCATTAGGAGCAAAAGAAGCACAAATAATTAGAAACAG
Source organism: Papio anubis (assembly GCF_008728515.1). Taxonomy (NCBI): domain Eukaryota; kingdom Metazoa; phylum Chordata; class Mammalia; order Primates; family Cercopithecidae; genus Papio; species Papio anubis. The sequence continues at coordinate 1,217 of NW_022164745.1, forward strand.
ATCCAGCTCCTTAAAAAAAATTTTTTTTTTAATTAAAAGTATATATAATATATAATAATACTCATATCCCCAAATATAAAGAATCCCAACATATTAATAGGAAAAGGCAAATAACCCAACCAAAAGTAGCAGAACAAAGAAATGACAATAAACCTATATGTCTAACATCATTACTCACTAGGAAATATGTATATTAATACCAAATTGAGAATCATTACATACACAATACAATGGTTAAAATTTTAAAACACAGAAAATATCAAGAGGTAGTTAATGTGTTAAGCAACTCGAATACTCAACTTCTGTTTGGATTGTAAATTGGTGGAACCTATGCACCCCTATAACATAACAATTTCCTAGCTGGGGTTATTAATACACTATTAATATTAATAGTTAATATTAATATGCTTATTTATTGACTATTGAAATACTCATAATATTTTAACAAACAATAAGATACACATATACACTGGTTTTGACATATTAAACAGGTGTTTAGTATAAATTTAAAGTATGTCTGATGTGAACAGGGCTTCAACTTTGCCAAACAAAGGTAAAGGTAAGGAAGCCGGGGAGTTGGAGGCTCTGGAAAATCCTTTTTTAACAGGGCAGAAGGAAAAGAAACAGGGAAAGCTCACAAAGGTGAATTAGAAGAATATATATGTAATATTTGTTGAAGCATTTCCATAATACACTGCATGTCAGAATTTCCCTTAGAAGAAGGAAAAGCTG
>NW_022164746.1:0-1948 GCF_008728515.1 Papio anubis
CATTTGTCAATTTTGGCTTTTGCTGCCGTTGCTTTTGGTGTTTTAGACATGAAGTCTTTGCCCATGCCTATGTCCTGAATGGTACTACCTAGGTTTTCTTCTAGTTCATTTGAGTAAAGAATGATTCATGAATCAGGCAGTACTCAGAACCAGAAGCGGTTCTGAGAGCTCTGCAACTGTAGGCAATGGGTGTTTATAAGCAGAACAGGAAAGTACAGTACAGAAATAGTCTGATTTGTTGTAGCTAACTTTGATTTGTTGTAGCTAAGTGTTTTGCTTGATTTAAACATGAGCCAGTCAGTTGGCTGCTTCCACTTAGCTGAAGCTTGGCTGCTTGTGATTGGCAAAGACCTGATTGTCTGTTATAAAAATGAAATTCCTAAGTTAAGTTTCAGTTTGTTTACATACTAAGTTAGGTTGCATTTTGTTTCATAGGAATTCAAAGCATGGAGACTGTCTCAGGTCAATAGCCTCCTGCTCACTTAATTTTACTCTAGATACTGATTAGAGCTATTGAAACAAGAAATAGTGGAATAAGTAAATTATTTGAAGTGGGAAAAGCACTAAGCAGAGGAACAAAACATGATATAATTATCAAACATTGTAGGAGGCAGAGGAGGGGTGGTGTATGCGATCCAAATTCTCATCTTTCGTAGATGAGCCAGTGGTATTATCTACATTTGAAAGCTCAGTAAATAGCGCTTTAATCATGTCATTTGGAATTAAATAATTGATACTGGAAAGCTTTAAAGAAGTTGCCTTTTCAAATAAACAAAAAATTGACTATTCAATAAATGATATTGGGGCAACTGAGGGCTTTTTGTTGTTGTTGTTGTTTGTTTGTTTGTGTTTTTTGTGACGGAGTCTTGATCTGTCGCCCAGTCTGGAGTGCAGTGGCATGATCTCGGCTCACTGCAACCTCCGCCTCCCACGTTCAAGTGGTTCTCCTGCCTCAGTCTCCTGAGTAGCTGGGATTACAGGCACATGCCACCACGCCCAGTTAATTTTTGTATTTTTTAGTAAAGACAGGGTTTCACCATGGTAGTCAGGCTGGTCTCGAACTCCTAACTTCATGCTCCGCCTGACTTGGCCTCCCAAAGTGCTGGGATTACAGGCATGAGCCACCGTGCCTGGCCCAAAAATGTATTTGGATCCATACCTCACATCTTACACATGGAACACCTCTAAATGGATCAAATATCTAAATGTTATAAAGAGGAAGCCAATAAAATGCCTCAAGAACTTATGGAAAAACTTTTAAAACATCTAAGAGCAGAGATAGTCTTGTTAACTGTAATACCAATACAGAAACCTTAAAAGATTGATAAATTCAATTACATACAATTTTTAAAAATCTACTTGGCAAAATCCAATGAGTCAAAAACATAACTGGGAAAAATATCTGTGCTTATTTCATAATCAAAAAAGCTAATTTTAATTATTCTACTGTAGAAAGAGCTAAAAATTGATACATTAAAAGAACAGAAGCCCAATGGAAAAAAATGGGAAGATGAAGAAAACATACATGAAAATGGACGTATAGATGGTTTACAAATACTAAAAATTTTAAGACACTTTATATACTTACGGTAATTGTCAGTTAAAACTACTCTGTGATATGCTTTTGTCTATCAAGTTGACAAAACTCAAAAAGTTTGATGACTCAGTGTTGGCACGGAGTCATGGAAAATCATTCTTTTTTTTTTTTTTTTTTTTTTTTGAGGCGGAGTCTCGCTCTGTCGCCCAGGCTGGAGTGCAGTGGCACAATCTCGGCTCACTGCAAGCTCCGCCTCCCGGGTTTACGCCATTCTCCTGCCTCAGCCTCCCGAGTAGCTGGGACTACAGGCGCCGCCACCACGCCCGGCTAATTTTTTGTATTTTTAGTAGAGACGGGGTTTCACTGTGTTAGCCAGGATGGTCTCGATCTCCTGACCTCGTGATTCGCCCA
>NW_022164747.1:0-1948 GCF_008728515.1 Papio anubis
ATGACCATTTTTTATTGCTAAATTTTGTAAGTTCTTGAGCAAACTATCACAAGGACAGAAAACCAAACACTGCATGTTCTCACTCATAGGTGGGAATTGAACAATGAGAACGCTTGGACACAGAAAGGGGAACATCACACCCCGGGGCCTATCGTGGGGTGGGGGGAGGGGGGAGGGATAGCATTAGGAGAAATACCTAATGTAAATGATGAGTTAATGGGTGCAGCACACCAACGTGGCACATGTGTACATATGTAACAAACCTGCATATTGTGCACATGTACCATAGAACTTAAAGTATAATAATAAAAATAAAATTATAAGTTATTTATATATTGTGGTAAAATGTTTGCCAGACACTTGACAGGTAAATATTTTCTCCCAGTCTATGGCTTGTTTGCATTCTAACAACAAATACAAATCTGGGCAAACTGAAAAGTCCATCACTGTTCTTAGTTATGCAAGAGAAATGAGGTCACAGAGCAAACCGCTGCCCCCTAAATTGAAGAACTATTGGTGAATACTTGATACAGAGAATAAGAACCTAGCAGAGTAGAAGGCTCTGTGAGAACTAGCGCCGGGCTAGGGAAACCTGAACTGTAATTGATGAACTACTAAAGGCTCCGCGTGAACAAATCTGACAGTTAAAAACTCCAAGGAGACTCAATCACAGGGAAGTCCCCCTTTCGAGAGTTTTACCTCCAAAAGCTGTTCAGTGAAAAATTCCCTTAAAATTCCTTTATGCATCTGGCAGGGAGAGAGGAAAATGAATCATTCTGGAATACACCAGTGTACTGTGTTCTTCTTCTTCTTTTTTTGTTCTTGTTTTTTTGAGACGGAGTCTTGCTCTGTGGCCCAGGCTGGAGTGCAGTAGTGCGATCTCTACTCACTGCAAGCTCCGCCTCCCGGGTTCATGCCATTCTCCTGCCTCAGCCTCCGAGCAGCTGGGACTACAGGCGCCTGTCACCGCGCCCGGCTGATTTCTTTTTGTATTTTTAGTAGAGACGGGGTTTGACTGTGTTAGCCAGGATGGTCTCGATCTTCTGACCTTGTGATCCACTCACCTCGGCCTCCCAAAGTGCTGGGATTGCAACCTACTGTGTTCTTAACAAGACTTGTCCTCAGGAGGAATTAATTAACCATAGCCCAACCTGCTGGGTTTTTAATTTTTTTGTTTTTTTGTTTTTTAAGAGAGACAGAGTCTTGTTCTGTCACCCAGGCTGTGCATTGGCATGATCATAGCTCACTCTTAACTTTGGACCCCTGGGCTCAAGTGATCCTCCTGCTTTGGCCTCCCAACTATCTAGGACTACATTGTATGTCACCATGCCCAGCTAGTTTCCATTTTACTTTTTGTAGAGATGGGGTCTCACTATGTTATCCAGGCTGGTCTCAAACTCCTGGCCTCAAGCAATCCTCTCACCTTGGCCTCCCAAATGATTACAGGTGTGAGCCACTCCACGTGGCCTTACTGGGGTTTTATCGGAGCCCAATGTACCTGGGGAAGGGAAATACCAAACTGCCACCCTCTCTGGCCATTCCGTCCCACCTACGGGGGGAAGACTGGGAAGCATTTGTGAAGTTCAAAGACAGAGACCTACACAGGACTATAAAATGCTTCACTTCTCTCTGTACCTTACTACTATACTACTAAAAACTTAAAAACTTGTGTACAGCAGTTCCTTTTACATGTAGAGCAGTTCATGTTTGGGTATAAGAAAAATTACAGGACATACTAAAAGGTCAAAATATAATTTGAAGAGACACAATACGTATTGAAACCAGATTCAGATATGATGAGGATGTTGGAATTATCAGGCCAGGAATTTAAAGCAACTATGATTAATATGCTAAGGTCTCTAATGAATAAAGTAGACAGCATACAAGAATGGATGTGCAATGTAGGCAGAGAGATAGAAATTCTAAGAACCAAAAGGAATGCTACAGT
>NW_022164748.1:0-1948 GCF_008728515.1 Papio anubis
AGCTATTAGAGTGTGTGGCCCTTTGCCAAAAGGGCCACACACTCTAATAGCTAATTTATATACTCCTCTATTAGGAGACAAAGTATAAGGCTGAGTAATAGCTAAGTCAGCAGCGGCGCTCTGCTTAGTTGCCGCATAAAGCTGAGAAACTGGGGTAAGGTGTGGGATCCTTAAGGAGGACTTGAATTTATTCCTTAATGTTGTAGGCCATTGCTCACTGAATATTGTAGTAGACTTGTATTGTAATTGTTGGGGCCTCAAACCTGTGGGCCCCGACTCCCATTTCCCAGGAGAGGAGACAGTAAATTTCCACTTCTATCAGTTTTGGAACGACATTTATTTGTCCAATGTCGACCTTTATCACAACATTTGTACACCTCTGAAGGCAGTTTTCTGCCTCGAGGGATAAAAGTGTTCAATTTTTATGACATTCTTTTTTGAAATGTCTAGGTTTACCACACTGAAAGCAAATACCTTGTTTGTTATTTCCTTTTAAGGCTTTAGACAAAGCTCCAGCAAATAATTGAGCATTATAAATAGCCCCTCCAACACTAACACAAGTTTTAATATATTTATCTAAATTTTTTTTTTTTTTTTTTAACGATTTTAACAATTTTTGACAGTCAGCATAAGCATTTTTAAAAGACAATGTTTGTAACAAAATTTTTGAAGCAAAGCCAGCACTCAAAATTTTCAAGACAGCATCCTGAAGACAGGCTACGAAATCTGGATAGGGTTCATTTGTGCCCTGTAAAATCTTCACAGAGGAAAGGGAAGATTTTCCTGTTGTCTCTACCTTATTTCAGGCCCTTAAAAACAGTCTTGATTTGAGTAAAGGCAACATCATCTAGACCAGCCTGAGCATTAAGAGTAGCATATTGGCCCGTGCCTGTGAGTTGTTCCTCAGTGGGTCCTGGGGGATCACACATAACATTTTTTCTAGCCTGTACATGTGCCTTGTCCATTTACCAGCTGTGCAATTATAACCACTGAGAACGATCAAGAAAAGCCTTCCCCAAAGTCTTCCAGTCTATAGGAATCATCAAATTTTCTGATGAAAAAATATCAAGAAGACCAAGGATAGGGGTCCATAGTTAGAAATGGCAGTTTTCATTTCTTTTAAAAATTTAATTTGTAAGGCATTAAATTGGACATTATTGCTACCATTTGAAAACTTAGCATTAGGAGCAAAAGAAGCACAAATAATTAGAAACAGATCCAGCTCCTTAAAAAAAATTTTTTTTTTAATTAAAAGTATATATAATATATAATAATACTCATATCCCCAAATATAAAGAATCCCAACATATTAATAGGAAAAGGCAAATAACCCAACCAAAAGTAGCAGAACAAAGAAATGACAATAAACCTATATGTCTAACATCATTACTCACTAGGAAATATGTATATTAATACCAAATTGAGAATCATTACATACACAATACAATGGTTAAAATTTTAAAACACAGAAAATATCAAGAGGTAGTTAATGTGTTAAGCAACTCGAATACTCAACTTCTGTTTGGATTGTAAATTGGTGGAACCTATGCACCCCTATAACATAACAATTTCCTAGCTGGGGTTATTAATACACTATTAATATTAATAGTTAATATTAATATGCTTATTTATTGACTATTGAAATACTCATAATATTTTAACAAACAATAAGATACACATATACACTGGTTTTGACATATTAAACAGGTGTTTAGTATAAATTTAAAGTATGTCTGATGTGAACAGGGCTTCAACTTTGCCAAACAAAGGTAAAGGTAAGGAAGCCGGGGAGTTGGAGGCTCTGGAAAATCCTTTTTTAACAGGGCAGAAGGAAAAGAAACAGGGAAAGCTCACAAAGGTGAATTAGAAGAATATATATGTAATATTTGTTGAAGCATTTCCATAATACACTGCATGTCAGAATTTCCCTTAGAAGAAGGAAAAGCTG
>NW_022164749.1:0-1948 GCF_008728515.1 Papio anubis
CATTTGTCAATTTTGGCTTTTGCTGCCGTTGCTTTTGGTGTTTTAGACATGAAGTCTTTGCCCATGCCTATGTCCTGAATGGTACTACCTAGGTTTTCTTCTAGTTCATTTGAGTAAAGAATGATTCATGAATCAGGCAGTACTCAGAACCAGAAGCGGTTCTGAGAGCTCTGCAACTGTAGGCAATGGGTGTTTATAAGCAGAACAGGAAAGTACAGTACAGAAATAGTCTGATTTGTTGTAGCTAACTTTGATTTGTTGTAGCTAAGTGTTTTGCTTGATTTAAACATGAGCCAGTCAGTTGGCTGCTTCCACTTAGCTGAAGCTTGGCTGCTTGTGATTGGCAAAGACCTGATTGTCTGTTATAAAAATGAAATTCCTAAGTTAAGTTTCAGTTTGTTTACATACTAAGTTAGGTTGCATTTTGTTTCATAGGAATTCAAAGCATGGAGACTGTCTCAGGTCAATAGCCTCCTGCTCACTTAATTTTACTCTAGATACTGATTAGAGCTATTGAAACAAGAAATAGTGGAATAAGTAAATTATTTGAAGTGGGAAAAGCACTAAGCAGAGGAACAAAACATGATATAATTATCAAACATTGTAGGAGGCAGAGGAGGGGTGGTGTATGCGATCCAAATTCTCATCTTTCGTAGATGAGCCAGTGGTATTATCTACATTTGAAAGCTCAGTAAATAGCGCTTTAATCATGTCATTTGGAATTAAATAATTGATACTGGAAAGCTTTAAAGAAGTTGCCTTTTCAAATAAACAAAAAATTGACTATTCAATAAATGATATTGGGGCAACTGAGGGCTTTTTGTTGTTGTTGTTGTTTGTTTGTTTGTGTTTTTTGTGACGGAGTCTTGATCTGTCGCCCAGTCTGGAGTGCAGTGGCATGATCTCGGCTCACTGCAACCTCCGCCTCCCACGTTCAAGTGGTTCTCCTGCCTCAGTCTCCTGAGTAGCTGGGATTACAGGCACATGCCACCACGCCCAGTTAATTTTTGTATTTTTTAGTAAAGACAGGGTTTCACCATGGTAGTCAGGCTGGTCTCGAACTCCTAACTTCATGCTCCGCCTGACTTGGCCTCCCAAAGTGCTGGGATTACAGGCATGAGCCACCGTGCCTGGCCCAAAAATGTATTTGGATCCATACCTCACATCTTACACATGGAACACCTCTAAATGGATCAAATATCTAAATGTTATAAAGAGGAAGCCAATAAAATGCCTCAAGAACTTATGGAAAAACTTTTAAAACATCTAAGAGCAGAGATAGTCTTGTTAACTGTAATACCAATACAGAAACCTTAAAAGATTGATAAATTCAATTACATACAATTTTTAAAAATCTACTTGGCAAAATCCAATGAGTCAAAAACATAACTGGGAAAAATATCTGTGCTTATTTCATAATCAAAAAAGCTAATTTTAATTATTCTACTGTAGAAAGAGCTAAAAATTGATACATTAAAAGAACAGAAGCCCAATGGAAAAAAATGGGAAGATGAAGAAAACATACATGAAAATGGACGTATAGATTGTTTACAAATACTAAAAATTTTAAGACACTTTATATACTTACGGTAATTGTCAGTTAAAACTACTCTGTGATATGCTTTTGTCTATCAAGTTGACAAAACTCAAAAAGTTTGATGACTCAGTGTTGGCACGGAGTCATGGAAAATCATTCTTTTTTTTTTTTTTTTTTTTTTTTGAGGCGGAGTCTCGCTCTGTCGCCCAGGCTGGAGTGCAGTGGCACAATCTCGGCTCACTGCAAGCTCCGCCTCCCGGGTTTACGCCATTCTCCTGCCTCAGCCTCCCGAGTAGCTGGGACTACAGGCGCCGCCACCACGCCCGGCTAATTTTTTGTATTTTTAGTAGAGACGGGGTTTCACTGTGTTAGCCAGGATGGTCTCGATCTCCTGACCTCGTGATTCGCCCA
>NW_022164750.1:0-1947 GCF_008728515.1 Papio anubis
CTGGTTCCCTGGCTAGACCCAGTGCTGTCCAACCCACCTACACAGACCCCACACACCCTGTGCCCACCAGGCTCCTGTCAGCCAGGAGGACCCATGCTCATCCCCTGAAGTATCCGTGGGAGCCTGCATCCCACAGGGACCCACAGCTTGGGGCCAACCTCCATGGGGGCCTCTGGTTGTGGTGGTAGGGGTGGGGAGGGGGAGTTGACCTCCAGCCCTCCCATCCTGGCCACTGGGTTTTGTGGGGATCATTCAGTCCTGGGAGCTTCCTGGGGACCCCAGAAGGAAGAGAACAGGGTGGTCATGGCAGCCTCAGCCCCAGGCTCTGGGCCCAAGTGCAACAGAAGGAAAGGAACAGAGTGGTCACGGCAGCCTCAGCCCCAGGTTTTGGACCCAAGTGCAACAGTCCTTAGGTTCTGGTTTGATTTGGGCGGTAACAACAGGTTTTGTCATTTACACAAGGATTGGCTTCAATGTAATGCATCAAGGGACTGTGGAGGACACAGATCAGCCTCCAGCCCAGTTATACCTGGTGACTTAGGCAGTGCAGGCCGGGGAGTGGAAAAGCTGAGCCTTGACCTCCCCACCTACCCTGCCCACCAGATGCCAGTAGGCCAGGGATCCCCAACTTCAGGCAGAGGCAGGCAGCACAGTTGCTGCCTCCTTTGATCCCATCCCGGGGCCCACAGCCCCTGGAGAAACCTGGCAGGGGCTGAGTTGGGAGAATCAGACAGGGGGATGCCAAGTGAAGAATGTGAGGGACTGGGCTTGAGGGGCACTAAGGGCACAGGGTCTCCTTCCCCTGGGGAGGGGGTAGTGAGACATATAGTAGCCAAGCCTCCACAGGCACCACCCTGCTGCCAGGCACACGTGGTGCCCATACCCACCCCAACGGCTGCGGGAATGTTCTTCATCAACAAAAGGGGAGGACGCACCCACACCCACATAGGCATTGGTGCCCACACACATCAGAGAAGAAAATTGCTGCTGTGCCCAAGGTGTGGGGAAAGGGGCAATGTTCCCTTCCTCCCCATGGTGGCTCCAAAATTACCTGCTCCTGCCAGCACTCCCACCCCCAACTCCACAAGCTGTTGACCTCCACCACAGTGCCATGCCACGTGCCAAGAACAGCTCAGCAATACATCTCAAAGGGTACTATCCTGGAGCGGCTGTGCTGGGCAAGGGACATGTTTCCTAGTCACAGATGTTTTCCTTCTTTACCACTCACCGGACCTGTGCCTCGGTTTCCCCCACTGTGGCACAGTGTAAAAATCCCATCTTGAAGGCTAGGAACCAAGAAAGGTCACCACAGCTGGTGAAACGGGCGGTGAGACTGCCTGCCTTGGACCTCTTGCTCCAGGACTGATGTCCATTGGGACATGGCCAGGCGTGCATCCTGGGGAGGGCTGCCTTCCTTGCCTGGGGAACATTGCTCCCGGTTAGGGATCACTAAGTTGAGGCCCCTAATGGATTGGGGGAGGCACAGGGGTAGAATAGAGGTAGCCCCATCATATGGGCCTATGTAGACCCCAGAAAGCAAGCATAGAGTTCAGACTCTTGTCTGAAGCTGGCCACCTGAAAGTATTTAGGCTTTGGGGTGTGATGAGGGCCTGGGGTCAGGGAACAAAGTGTGCTGGTTTGGACATGCAGGAGGTCCTCTGCAGCTCTCTCAGGTACAGGGTATGTTGCCAAGTATATGCTTTTAAATACCCTAGGAGGAGGGGGCACCCAGATGGGGCCGTGAAGTCAAGGGCAAGGTCCAGCGTTTCTACCTCCCCAGCTGAAGACAGGCTGGAGGACAATTCTCCAGAGTTTCATAACAAAGAAGAGAAAAAAGAAATCAAAAAGACCTGGAGGACAGGCAAGCTAATGAGGGCTTACAGGGATCACCCTGCTTTATCCTCAAAACAAGCCTTCCCTATCTGTCCTCTGGGCCAGGTGAGGAAA
>NW_022164751.1:0-1946 GCF_008728515.1 Papio anubis
TACCCTCCATGCCCCTGTCCCCAGTGTTGCTCACCATCCTCATCACCTCCAGGACCCTCTCCCTGTCCTCCCTCATTTTCCTGTTCATCCAGAACACATCACGTGTCTCTTCCCTTTTCAAGAGGCTCAGCTGCACCCAGAGGCATTCCAGCCTATCCGGGATGGGGCACACACCCTGGGGAATTGCCAGCACAGGGCCGGAAGGGCCTGAGACCCTCTCACTGTTACCCAGGAAGGATGGAACAGCCCACGGTCACGCTGATTGTCAGGCAGGATGAAAAATTCTGTGTTTGAAATGTTCTTTTCACTGGAACTGCTCGGACCATTCGTGAACGAATCAGTTAAATGCCAGCAAGGGCCACTCCCACTTATTCTCTGGCTACAGTTTTCCACCCACCAGCAACCACACTTCTAGGAATTATCCCTAACGCAGAATCAGCGCCTTGTGCCTTTTAGGAAAACCTCTTTCCCTCCAGCTTTGTCCTCCTTCCACAAAAGGTACCTCTGACTGCCTCACTCGACGTACCAGGCTTTCACTCGGCTACAGAGGAAAATCTACGTGGGGCTCAGAGGTGAGTGGTCCCCGCATGGGCAGCAGCTCTGTGACATCCTCCGAGGAGCCTGGCCCAGGCCTGCCTCACACGCCAGGACTCTGCCTTCGGGCCCTCCGGCCCCCGAAGCTGCTTTCCCTCCAGGCGTCCTGCCCCAGGCAAGAAGGCCTGACAAGGGCTCAGGGCTGCTTAGGGTCGGGAAAGCCTCCTGACACCTCCCTCTCCAGGACCCCCCATCGGCATCCCAGCATCTGGACCTGTGTCACCGGCCGCTCCGCCGTGCAAGAGAATTGGATTTTCAACTGGGTGTGCTGCTTCCCTAAACAAAGTAGGGTGTTGTCACTGAGGAAAAAGCAAAAAATTGGCATCTTCTTGGCAACTCCGCGACATCCACCCACCGGTTCTCATCACCCCAGAGATGTCCACCCAAGGCAGATAGTGTCTTCAACCAAGCGCCACTGACCCAGAAGTGCAGTAATTAGTACACTTCCACCAGTCACCCACTCCTTCACCTTTACACCCAAGAAAAACATGTTTGCCAGGCAAATTAGATGTCCAGGAGGTGTAAGGAAACCCCAAGCCTGCTTTAAGCCTCAGACTTTTGAGACCGTTGAGGGCCATGCACACAAGAGCAAGGCTGCACCCGAAAGCTCTGTTCCTGCTGGACGTCATGAACAGACCACACGGCTTAGCCACATGGACCCTTCCAGGACTTCACGAGAGGGACCTCCGTGGTACACGCAATGACGTGCGCTTCGTTCAGCCTTGAACAGACTACGCCCTGGTTACAGGGTCAGTGATCCACCTCCTGCCGTCAGTCACCCACCTCGCCGAGGGTCTGCGTCTGCATCTGGATTAACTTTGCTGTTTTACCCAGGTACTAAAATGCAGCATCGCAATGTTTAAAGGTCTTTAAATATCAACACGCCGGGTGCAGTTCTTGTCACTTTAATGCAGTCACTCGATGCAGGCCTCACTCACAACTCTGAGGTAGCTCGTACCTTCCCTACCTAACCAAGGAAGAAACGAAGGCACGGAAGGTGCAGCTCCTAAGGAGCAGATTAGGATTCAAACCAATGATCTTCGTCACATGCTGACCTACCTCTCAGGCTGAGATAACGTTGAAAATTAACCAGGTAGAACAGCGTTCCATAAATCAGCTGGAAATGGTCCTTGTGGATGGGCCTGTGGTTATTCCCTGAAGAACAAGACCATTAGCCCAAAAATCCACCTGTGTCACACTCAAATGTTTACATATCCAATTATTTTTAAAATAACCCAATCCAGCATGTTCACAGCCATTTAGAGCCATATAGATTGTCTACTTTGCTGACAATCAACCCAAGAACTCTGTCGGCAAAGGGCACGGTGCCAGGTCCAGAGAAGGTGGGACAG
>NW_022164752.1:0-1946 GCF_008728515.1 Papio anubis
GAAGGAGGTCAAGACCCCTGCAGCCGTTATTTTTTGGGCGATAGGGAATTCGGTGGTTCTTTTTTGGCCTTTGGTTTTCTGTGTTTTCTGAGCTTGATTTAACCATGGTAAAAGACTCATGATACATGAAGTTGCCAGGCCGCAGGATTTTCAGAGTTAAAAACAGCATTGAATTGGAATGTTTGAAAACCTCACTTCAGAGGCAAACCTCCCATGTGCAATTTGCATTTTCCCTGTGAAAGCGTGCGGTTCCCTGTAGGAAGCCGCCTCCCTTCTCCTTGAAGTCCCCTAGGTGTCAGTTTCTGCATCCACCCAATGGGGATGACAGTGAGGAGGTCAAAAGTCGCAGCTGGGGCCACACGGGAGGCAGCCAGTGGCGTGGGGTCTGTAAGGAGTCAGTCGCGGGCCGGCGCGAACATGCAGCCCTTTTAGACGCTGGGGCAACACTAGGTGGTCGGGTGGTGGGTTAGCTCAGTTGGTGGGCGCGTGGTGCTGATAACGCCATGGTGGTGGGCTTGATCCACGCATCGGCCCTAGTCCCAGTTTTTTGTTTGTTTGTTTCTTGTTTCTTTCCCATGAACTGTTTATGCAACTCTTTTTCAAAATGTGCTTTTCAGGTTCTGTAAGCCCCGTGAAGGCAGGAGCGACTTGCGGAATTTCTTGGACTCTATAGGTTGTCGAGGGCAGCCTGGCAGGGAAGAGTGGGAGGCACCCGGCCAGCGCTGGGACGATGGCTCCTCACCAGAGTCCCCGCAGCTCCAGGAAAGCAGCAGGCAGCCAGAGGCGTGCGGGCTTGGCAAGGAATCGCTCGTGGACGGGCGCGAACGTGGAGCCCTTTTATAAGCTCCAACGGCACTGTGGCGTCAGGTGGTCGGTTAGCTCAGTTGGTAAGAGCGTGGTGCTGATAACGCCAAGGTCGCGGGCTCGATTCCCGCACCGGCCATGATTTTAGCATTTTTTTTCTCGCCACCACCCCGCAAGGAACTCTTTATGTAACTGTGAAAAATACGCCTTTCAAGTACTGTGAGCGGCATGCAGGTGGGAGCGAATTGCGGGATCTCTCCGTCTCCGGCCAGGGGTTGTCGAGGGCAGCCTGGCAGGGAAGAGCGGGAGGAACCCGGTCAGCGCTGGGGTGGTGGCTCCTCACCAGAGTCCCCAACTCGGGGAAAGCCGGAGGCAGCCAGCTGCGCGCTGGCTTCACGAGGAATCGCTGGTGGACGGGCGCGAACGTGGAGCCCTCTTATATGCTCCAGCGGCATTATGGCGTCAGGAGATCGGTTAGCTCAGTTGGTAAGAGCGTTGGTGCTGATAACGCCAAGGTCGCGGGTTCGATTCCCGCACCGGTCATGGTCTTACGTTTTTTTCCCCCGCTGCCACCCCGCAAGGAACTGTTTATATAACTGTTTGTGGAAAATACGCCTTTCAAGTATTGTGAGCGGCGTGCAGGTGGGAGCGAATTGCGGGATCTCTCCGTCTCCGGCCATTGGTTGTCGAGGGCAGCCTGGCAGGGAAGAGCAGGAGGAACCCGGTCAGGGCTGGGGCAGTGGCTCCTCACCAGAGTCCTCAACTCGGGGAAAGCGGGAGGCAGCCAGCTGCGCGCTGGCTTCGCAAGGAATCGCTTGTGGAGGGGCACGAACGTGGAGCCTTTTTATACGCTCCAGCGGAACTGGGGGGCGTCAGGAGGTCATAGCCTTAGGTTTGGTTTTTTTTTCCGCCGCCACCCCGCAAGGAACTCTTCACAAAACTGTTTCTGAAAAATGCGCCTTTCAAGTACTGTGAGCCGCTTGCAGGTGGGAGCGAATTGAGGGATCTCTCGGTCTCGGCCCAGAGGTTGTTTAGGGCACCCTGGCAGGGAAGAGTGGGAGGAACCCGGCCAGCGCTAGGGCGGTGGCTCCTCATCAGTGTCTCCGCAACTTGGGGAAAGCGGGAGGCAGCCAGCTGCGCGC